>NW_016157687.1:194502-206651 GCF_001687245.7 Rhagoletis zephyria | reverse complement strand
AAATACGAAATCTTCGATAAATCAGTAAATATTAAAGCTAATTTATTCAAAATTGATGCTTGAAACAATTTTTTACCAGGAAATACGCTTATCATAACATTTTGGAAAATGGGCGTGCCACCGCCCACTTATGATTCCATATATGTATCTCGGTAACCGTTCCACCAATTTGTACCAAACTCGGTATGGTTATTGTGCTTGCCACATAAAAGCAAAACGTTCAAAATTATTGAAATCGGACTAAAATTACGGCTTTTCATATAACGGTAAATTTTAGAAATGCTTGAAACGTCAATATTTCGAAATTTAAGGACGCTAATTTATTCAAAATTGATACATCCCGGCTTACCATGTAGCGGTAGCTTTCGGAAAGGTGAAAAGCCATATATGTAATACTTGCGCCTGGTATTTAATGTTCGGCCCCGCCCGAACTTAGACTTTCTTAATTGTTTTTAATTCAGTTCCTTCTCGGATCATAAAAGCGTAAGACTAAGAGATGATAACGCCCTATAATTTGTATTAACAAGAAAATAAATTCAAAATGGTATGTATATTTCATGAAATATTCAGGGAAAACAAAGTAGGTATATTTAATAATGCGTGCTTGTAGATAACCGGCGGCTTCCTAATATAGCAGGGTAATTATGCGGTGTGCGTGTTCTCCTTTTTTTCTATAGGATTAGACTAAGATCTGAAAATTGCTTCTCAAACTTTATATTTAAAGACAAGTTGTTGGTATGTGTTTGGGGTGCCCTCAGGTGGTGTACTTCAAGAGCGCTTATTATCCGTCTACCCGTTTGGCTGTGACTGTCCAGGTCTATGTCGCTACTCCCCCCCATTTCGCTTTGACGTGCCACTTCAGCGAGTCTAGCCTGAGCCATAGTCGCTGGAAGCGCGTCTAGCTAAGATTAGAACTACCCCACTCCCCTTGAAATTACTCCGCCTACCTCACGTATACCCGTTGCAGAAACATTCATACGGTGGCTTGTCGGGGTGACTTCGACCTATTAAAGTAACTAATTTAAGTTGAACTATACGATTTTCTATTGGAATATCACTCCCAGCAGTTCTGGAAACCACACCAGGTACTCCCAGTAAAACATACGTATCCCCTCCGTCATTTGCTTATCACTTTCACCACAGGTTAGTACCCAAGTGAAGTTGAACGGCAATTCATTCCCTAACTGTCCGAAGAAGGAAAGTAAAGAAGTGAAGATTGATTAGGGAGTATAGCAGTCGAATAGTCACAAGAACAGTGTTAAGCTGACAAGACAATAGAAAAAGGTGAAAGTGAAAGGTTCGAGCTATTTACTGAAATCGTCGGGCTATAAACGTTGGGCGCCATTTTTGTTGCGCAAGGCAGTTTTTGTGGGCAGGAATACGTGGTAGACCAGGCATGCTGGGGGGGCCATGGCTAAGCTCGTCGGATGGGTCGTGGTGTTTGCCACCATTTCTTGCGCATCGCTACACGAACAAAAAAAAATAGAGTAGTTCATGCCTGTTATGAATGGGAACGAAAGAGATAAGAGAAAGCTGGAGAAACTGTCCGGTCAGTGGGAGCCGTCCCACCCCGTCTGTCGGCATACCATAGACAGCCTTGAACTCCACTGTGGGTCCGTACTCTAGAGCGAAGTTCCCTCAACTGCCAAGAGTTCGTACGTCAAATGGTCATGTCGTGTCCAGAGTTCGTCAAACGTGCGGAAACTGCAGCTCTACTACACCATCTCTGCCACAAGGGCAACCCCCCATACCAACCAGGAGGGACTATTCAGGCATCCATTCCAAGGATTATTCCAGCGCTCACAATAGTTGAATGTCTTTTCCGAGAAATATATACATTCCACTTTATTTATTTCATCTTAATTCTACAGTCTATATACTAAGTTTGAACACCTTATATTATGAATTATATAAAAAGCAGCGTAGTGAATACAAATCGCTTTGCTCCTAAGAAGATTCCAGCACATACTATGTACCGAAAAAAAAAATTGTTACATGAGTATCATTATTCGGAAGAAAATTTCACGAGCTCCTTCTACTAATTCAGGCAAAAAACAAAAAAAACAAAGTTAGATTTTTCGCACTCTAAAATTTGCATAATTCTCGGCTTAACACAAGCAGGCACTAAAAACATATTTACAAGCATGCAAAATTCAATATATGTATGTGTAGGTATGTAGCGTATTATATAAGTATATATGTATGTACACGTAAGCTCATCACTCACCCATTCATTCCGTTGTCGCTGGTTCATCGGCATCGGGAACGTTGAAGAAGCTGTGGGAGGAAACTTAGGAGCTACACTCATGCGTATGGATGTATATATATCTATATATTTAGGCTTGGATAATGGAACATTCCAAGTTGGTACATGCTCCTGGGCACTCACTCGTAGTTATAAACAACGAGTAAATCACTGCTCAGTACCACGCGGTAGTTCGGATCCGTCGCGTATTTTTTTTCAGTTCAGTGCAATAATAAAAAAAAACCATCAACATAGCTAGTGAAAGGTGGCAGAATTCATAGTGTGCCTCAAAAATGAAAAAAATAAACGAAGTAAATCCGATTTAGCATAAAAATCATGAATTAGTTATGTATGTATGTACGAATGAATGCAACTTCAGGTACATACATATACAGAATGAATTCAGCAAAAAAAAAATTATCGTGTAAGAAAAATAAGGCTAACAGACTACGTAAAGCAAAGTGCTTCACAAGAAATTTCAACCGCGATGTGCGTTTTAAATTAATATTAACAAAAAAAAATATATATATATATATAAGAATGGTGAAATAAAACAAAATCGTAAAGTACGTGTTTACAATATCCTTAACAATTATTAATGATATCCCTGGAAAAAAATGCATAAATTCATGAGTTAAAAAAAAAATAAATAATATGATTAATTTAAGTAGCCTGGCGCGGAAGATAAGTTTTAACCAAACGCGAGGTGGCAAGTGCTCTAAATAAAATTAAGTATTTGAAGGAATACACAAGACTAATTTTAACATATGTATGTATAAATTATCCCTTTGAGGTTGGAACGCAAATTACCTATCAAAATCAAACTTCAAACAATGGGAATTTAACATACATATTTAAAAGTATCAGACGCAAATAACGCAAAAAAAAAATGAAAAGAAAACCTGAAACCACAGGTACCCTGGAGTGCCATGGAGCTGCTGCTGAATTCGAGTATACTCGTTATTGTTCAGCGAGTTTGCTGATAGCGACGGTGAGTACCAAACGCAGTAGCGAGTTAGTTCCGGTTCGCACTAGTCGAATGCGGCTCTCATTCCCGTTTTTACTTATTATGTCGGTTTCTCTTCGTCGTCCCGTTGCCTTGCTTCCACTGGCTTCTTCTAGTCTTGCAGATTCCAGGCTCTCTTCATATGTTAATCGTGTATTTTGGCGGTTATCGACCTGTTATGTACACATCTCAGTCCTTGTACATGGGCCCATTTACCTAAGCGACAGTGGAGGTAATCCTCATAAGCACTCGAATGTTCCCGTATGTGTGTGTTTTAATGTCATTGTACTTTTAATCGAGGTCCTTTTAAGCAGCCTCCCGTGATCGAGGACCTGAAATCAGTTTTTCTATGGTTTAGCATAATGCTCATATTCTAAACCACTAAGCTCCTAGCTCATTTGCCTCCTTTACATATCTCATAATCACTGCGCAATTTCACCCCATTCGTTAAAATTGAAAATTATCTTTAGTTATATTTACTTCACTTATGTAAATTTGCACGGTAGCTACGTTTATTTAACTTAACGAGTTTGAGCTAATGTAAAGGCAGATGACTAGTTCTTATTTGCCATCGACATGGCGAGCGAGGAGTTTCCACTGCGGCAAAATTCTGTGTACTTCCTTTTCTTTATATAAAACGGTTCTTAAGAACTTATACACTTTGCTGATGGCAGTAAACGTATTTAAACACCGCACTCCTTTTCTGCTGGCTGTGAATTTCACAATAATCTTCTATCAAACTGACGATCGCGGAAGATCTCGAAAACTTCAAAGAAAGAAAAAAAAACAACTCTTTCGTTTTCACTGCTATCCAACCGAACCTTTCAGTCGAGCCCCGGCATAGTGCATGACCAGCGCGCTGCTAGCATCAAACACGCTCCTCCAAGCTACACACATCCTACCAATTCTCACACACACAGTGTCACCTGCCATTACCAACCATTACCAGTTGGATTGAGGTTTCCAACGCGTCCCGGCCAAGTTTAGATTGTTTAGATATTTTTGGCTGCCTACAACCACCCACACACCTACGCCCACAGGGAAACGCTGTCGTTACAAGCTATCAAAACCTTAGGGTCGGAAACGACCAACTCGATATGCGTTAAGGAATTCCGAAGATCCCTACAAGCTCTACAGCTATGGTGTCCAACCGAGTTCGCACCGAGAGCTACTTTAAAACCATTGCTTCGCGGGCACCGCCTTCATAAACTTCAATCATAATTGATCCCTATGAAACCCTTTATTTATATTTATTAATAAAATTTATACAGCAAGCTAAAATAAAGGAATGCGCATAGATAACGAACATTCGTAGTATTGGGAAAACAACAATTTCCTCTTAATTGATAAAGCAGTGTTTCCATTATGATCCATAAATCGATTTTTTGGAAAAAGAAAATACTGGTTCCATAGAGAACATTTCGTCACCTAAAATGCAAAATCTGTAACTAACATTGTTAACTGAAATGCAAAAGGGCGTAACTAACAAATAACTCAAAATTTTGATTCATTATGATGCATTTCATCGAATTGAAATTCCAGCACATCGTTTGAGGCAAAAACCACCTATTAGTTACGGATCTTTGCATTTGTATTCCTGCACCGTTTTTCGTATTTCGATAGGAACTGAAGAACTTTTTCCACGTAATGCAATGGATTGTACCCCGCCAGAATTTTCGAGTTCAAAAGAAGAGCAAACGACGGGAAAAGCTGAGAGTTTTTCTCTGCCAACAGCCCCTTTCATATGCCGATTTCCCCCACAAACGCTGAGATTGCAGTCATAATTTCTGTAAACCATAATTGAGATTATTTAGTTTTTTCAATTAATAATAATAGATTGGCGCTTAGTTGGCCGAGCTTCTCCTCCGGTTTGTGGCGTGCGCCTTGAATTTTTCACACAAAGGGGAGGGACCTACTGTTTTACGCCGACTTCGAACAACGTTTGCATTTGTATGAGAAGCTGTGTTTCAATTATATAATTTAAAAATGCCAAGTCGGAAAGCCTTATCTACATGGTCATTGGGAATTTCTTCATTAATATCTTTGGAAATCTGTTTTTATCTTATCTTATTTACAGTTGGCTATTATATTTTTGATTTACAGCTTTATCATTTCCAATTGACGCTTTGCAATTCACTTTCGCATTTAAAATTGACGATTCTCATTTTCAATTGACACTTTCGCAATTACAACCGGAAATGGCGTAGTTCGGTACAGAGTATTCTTCTGTCCATCTTTTTGTTTGGGGCACCTAAAATACAGGTCGCGAGCTACTAGGCGCCCGCGAACTACCGGTTGGACAGCACTGCTCTACAGCAACACATAATCAACCTTTACTGGGTCCCGGGACACAACGGTGTCCCAGGAAATGAGGAAGCGGACGTATGTGCTAGAAAGGGATCTGGAATGGGGATTGGGGAAGCGATCCAGATCGTGAAACCTCCCCTGCGATTTCTGTTTTCGGAGGTCGAGGGAGTGACCAAGGCAGCCCCCAACAGCAGGTTGGAAAATCTGCACACCTGCATGGTATCGCGATCGCCCTGGCCACGGCTCGACGAACGAAGAACAATGAGTTTATTAAGGCTGTCAAAGCCAAACGTTAAGCTTCTCACAGGAATACTAACGGGACACTGGACCATTGGCTACATGGCCGCCAGGTTCGGAGCACCGCATAACGATTTCTGTAGAAGCTGTAGAGATGAGGACGAGGTAGAATCCGTCCAGCACTTCCTTTGTGAATGTCCAGCACTCCGAAGAAAACGCCTCAAATTTCTTGGGGAACATTTCGAGAGCCTGGATACCTTAGGGAAAGCTCCACTGGAGGGACTGCTTGGATTCGCCAGAGAATCGAAATGGTTCAAAGACATGTAGGGATAGGCATGAGGAAACACCCCTGGGCATCGCAATGGGCCTTTGTGGCCTCCGAGTGAACTCTTCTCAGAGCCGCCCACTTAACCTAATCTAACCTAAGTAAAACTGGAATTGAAGCTACGAGTTAAAAAAAAACAAAAACCGAATCGGTTTTTATGTTATTACTAGCAGACCTTTCGGACTTCGTTCAGCCCAAAATTAATTGTTTATTTAAACATTTGGTCCAACGTTTTTACCGACAGTTCACGTTCACGTTTGGTTTTGTGGTGATATGCCTTCTATCCTCCATTGCCGTCTTAAATAACCTAATGAAAGTGTCCGTGAAGAAGTGCTTGTGGTAATAATTATCTGCTCCGATGGTGAATCGTCCTTGAATCTGTACACACAGTACAGTTTGTGGCAATTTCAAAATGGAGGGAGTATCATCAGTCCACAGAAATCCAATATACATAGACTTATTTCAGACGAAATACCATAGAAGTCTTACAATTGTATTTGTAGGCATTTATCAAGAATAGTCCTTAGTAGTTTTAGTCGCCGTAAAGCAAGGACCGCAATCATTCTGGTGATTGATTTAACGGTGGTAATTTAACTTTGATCTTTGGTGTCTCCGATTGACTTCACTTGACGATTTTTATCAATAATTCGACTCCAGCACCACCGTGCAGCTCTTTTTGTGCAATAGTAGATATTGCCCCTACCGTTACCAATATATTTATATCTAGAATATGAGCCAAATCGGCCACGAGACAATCGAACAATGAGACAAATCGGTCACACTTACCTTGCCTTGCCCCATCCATCGCATTTCATAGATGGCGGAGATGTCAGTCTTTATTTTCCCGAGGACATCAACCAACCGGGCAGAGGCACCATCCCTATTAAGGGTCCGGATATTACAGGTGGATACCCTCAAATCATAGTCCCTTCTACGTTTGCCGTGATCATCATCAAAAGAAGGAGATATCATCCGAGGCATGTTTTTTTTCATTGGGTAGGGTTTTAACGTGCAGGGACCCAAACCCAGCGCACGGGGGGTTATACGTCTTGTCACATTAGCTCGCTCCTAAACGGGTGTTTGGTCGCTACCCAGGGGATAAGTGGATATAAATATCCAGACAAATTGAGCTACGATTCGAACCGCAAGCAAGCAAATCACTTCTGGCCACTCCCAGGTGAATGGAAAAAGCTTTTCAGTTTTGGGAAATTTACAGAACATAGTGGTCAACGGCGAATATCTCAACTAAAATCTGATGCATTTTTTAAATGCATAGCTCTACATACCTCTATACCAAATAGCCGGACAAGACGTTATTCTAAATAAAAAATAAAAAAGTTAAATTTTCCGTATACGGCAGTGGTTCCCAAAGTGGTCCAGGTGGACCCACAGGGGACCACGGAAGACTCGACAGGGGTCTACGTTGGCGTGAAAAAATATGGGGGTCCACGAGTTGTAGTGGGGGTCCACGAAAAATCATTTGGTCTCGATAGTAAAGAACCAAAATGGTAGCCAGGTAGCCTATTTATTTAACTTTAATGTATAGTCCTCTTGACGCACTGGTGAACTTACCGTCACTTTGTGTTATCATACGCGGGGAAGCCTTAAAGACCACCTGCAGACTGAAAAGAAATGGATGTTGGTATAACACTGAGTGAGACGATGCCGAAGTTGCTGGCGGCAGATATTTGAGCACTTGTGTCTTTTCAATGCTACAGGATTGTACGCCACCCTGGGGGGAAAGCTGTTTTAATTCCAGCACTGAGCCCGCACGCGCATATTGTCGAATCTTCTCTCGTGGCTCCAAAACTGTATATAGGTACAGCACTTAAGGCATTGGCCAGCCCTCATCTAAGTACTTCCAAACTAGTTCAACAATGCAAGTCTCGACTAAATTGTGTTGGTAAAGATAACGAGCTTGCTTTACTCCGGGGGGCCGGGCAACTCGGGAGTGCCTGGAAATGAGACATCTAACCCTTTTGCCACAGTTGGCTTAGATCAGGCATTCCTCGATCCGCAATCAGTTATAGCACTCCCCACTTCGGCCATCGAAGCCACCATCAGAAACTGGGTGGATACTTCGCTCAGCAATGACTGGGAGCCATCGAGTGGATGCAAAACTCATGTTGCCTTCAATCTCAGAAGATCTATATAGTTTTTTCATCTCACTGAGAAGACGGGACTGCTGACTGGTCACTTCACGTGGCACTAGGGTGGNGGGTAGGCAAAACTCATGTTGCCTTCAATCTCAGAAGATCTATATAGTTTTTTCATCTCACTGAGAAGACGGGACTGCTGACTGGTCACTTCACGTGGCACTAGGGTGGCCAGATATTATAGTGACATAATCATTACAGTTGGGATCAAAAATCAGTACAAAGCCATAAAAATCAGCTCATTTTTAAGCGTATTTTTTATACCCGAGCGCACTTGTGCACAAGGGTATATTAATTTTGTTCACATAACGGTTGTTTGTAACAGCCAAAACGAATCGAGATAGATATAGACAAATGTATACATAAATGATCAGGATGAAAAAAGAAATCGATTAAGCCATGTCTGTCTGTCTGTCTGTCTGTCCGTCTGTCCGTCTGTCCGTCTGTCCGTCTGTCCGTGTACACGATAACTCGAGCAAAAATTGAGATATCTCAACGAAATTTGGTATGTAGGTTTCCCTTAATCCAAGGTAGGTTGGTATTGAAAATGGGCGAAATCGGACTTTAACCACGCCCACTTCCCATATAACGGTAATTTCCAGAAATACGAAAACTGCGATATTTTAGTAACTACTGAAGATAATTCACTCAAAATTGATATTTACAATAATTTTTAGACGAAAAATAAGAATATTATAAATTTTTGGAAAATGGGCGTAGCCACGCCCACTTATGGTTACATGTGTATATCTTGGTAACCGCTGCACCAATTTCTTCCAAACTTGGCACAGTTGTTGGCCTTCGTACAACATACCAAATGGCCGAAAATTTTTAAAATCGGACAATAACCACGCCCACATCCCATATAACGGTAATTTAGAGAAATACAAAATCTTCGATAAATCAGTAAATATTGAAGCTAATTTATTCAAAATTGATGCTTGCAACAATTCTTTACCAAGAAATACGTTTATGGTAAAATTTTGGAAAATGGGCGGGGCACCGCCCACTTATGATCACATATATGTATATCGGTAACCGTTCTACCAATTTGTACCAAACTCGGTGTGGTTATTGTGCTTGCCACATGAAAGCAAAGCATTGAAAATTATTGAAATCGGACTAAAATTACGGCCGCTTTTCATATAAAGGTAAATTTCAGAAATGCTTGAAACTTTAATATTTCGAAATTGAACGACGCTAATTTACTCAAAATTGATACACCCCGGCTTACCATCTAGCGGTAGGTTTCGGAAAGGTGAAAAAACATATATTTAATATTTGCGCCGGGTATTTAATGTTCGGCTCCGCCCGAACTTAGACTTTCTTACTTGTTATTATTAACAATATTACAACCAAATAACAGCGCATTAATTTTACAAAAAATAACTAATAGACTTTTAAATACATATAGTATTATCAATATAAAAATTCATTACTTTAAAACAAATCAAAGGTATTACGTATGTATGTACAACTGTGCTCAGGAAAATAGTAATAAAATGTATTGACAGGTTTTGAAAATTTTTTCTTTCCTTACTTAGTTTAAATTTTTTATAAAAATATAGTTAATTCCATGATACCAAAAAAGAAGGTAGTTTCAATAAACAACTTTTTGATTAAAAAGCAGATTTTTGACAATTGCTCAATTGTGAAAAATTCGAAGCGGCGTTACCCAATTGTAAGTTTTTTGGTGTGGGAGATTTTATATTCTTAATTTGGGATTATAAATAAAATAGTTGTGTTAATATTTACCTTTTAATAATAACTAATATCTTATCTTAAAAACGTTTAAATTTTACATTAAATTCGATAAAAACTTGCCAAATCATTATTTTAATATTAATACAATTTTAGTGAACATATTTTAAAATTTTTTTAGTGTCCTCATGATCATCTGATTATTTCACAATGTAGTTTTCTATATCGGATACGATGATTCTGATATAATTCAGACACTGAAATTATACATTTCGATCTGTTATTTAATACATATTGTCTTTGTCCATTTAACAGCAAATGGAATTTACTTTGGGATCCATGGGCCGCGAAATTTTTCCAGCAACACATATTGTTTTCACATGAAGTTTTGAAACACACAAAAGTGAAGTATAAAATAAATAGATAAAAACAAATTTTCAATCAAACTGATTTGTGTAGTTCAGGGGCGTCCTTAGTAAATGTTTTGGAGGCTGTTTTAATATATCCTATCTTATTATATATTTCTTAGCTTTTCTACATTCTGATAAGTTGAGAGAATGAAGTCTAATATTCTTTTTTGGTCAACTACGACGTTTGATTTCATTTTTTGCAATCATTAGTTCATTTCCTTTGAGGAGTCACAATGCCCATACCGGCTATGTCGATTTTTTTGAAATTTCGGACACAAATCTTCCAAGAATGGTTATAGGCTAAAACAAAACCGTTATCTAAAGGGGGTGTGGAACCTCCCATACAAATCGAATTTTTATATGTATGTATATGAAGTCAACAATCTCAAGCTCGTGAAAAAATATGGGTTTGTTGGAAAATGCAGCGTGCCACCGTAGAACTTGGAAAAGAGGTAAATGAAATCAATCCCAAACCTATGAAAAATGGGGGTATATGAAAACGATCTCGTAGCCAGCTACGAGAGCTCGCGGTATAAGCCATATAAACTAAAATTCTGGTGATGCATAGATACCTCTGGAAGCATTTACCTAGCATACTGAGATGAGCCATTTTTCCAATGGAAATATGTACAGAAAAACGGGCGCGAAACCTTCTGGAAAGTAACATCATCACAGGGTGTATCCCTAGAACCATGTTAAGCTAAACCTTGAGGGATTACATTATTGTCAAGACCGACAGGCATAAGCTGAAATTGCGTCGCAAGATTTACGATCGGCTTGGGTAAGGTTTAACCACTTAACCCCCCTTTGTTTTCGCCGCTACTGAATTCTATAAACTGTCAGCTTTCACACAATTTAAAATGTACATGTGTATTTAAAAATGTCATGAAAATTGTGTTGCTAGCTTCATTTTGCAAAAATGTTGCAAGTTTTTTCACAGCGTGAACAGAATAGTACTTTGCTGAGGAAATGTTGTCGAATTTCACACCTGTTTCACAGAAAGAAGTTTTATATGCAATTTAACAGCTTTTCACGTGAAATAGGAATAAAATACTATGCTTAAGAACAAAGATTTTTAACTCGACAAAAAATTAATAAGAAAATTTGAAGTATTTTAGTTTTTGGGTATGGTAGCACGAAATGTCACAATCTGCTTAATTGTCAGGTTGTTAATATGGCGACGGAAAAGTGACAATGGAACTACCTTGTTTTTTGTATCATGGTTAATTCTATAACAAAAGACATGTGAGTTGAAGTCTCAAACTTTCTAGAAAATTTATAAAAATTGAGAAAATTAAAAAAAAATGTGTAGCCCATTCAGTTTCAGTAGAAGACGAGCTCGAGTCAGAATCTGTTTGCATATTTTAGCTACAAATTTAAAACATATTTAGTTGGTGTGCTTATTAAATACAACATTCACATCAAAATGTTGACTAAATGGTATATTACCGAATTATCGCTAAACGAATTTTCGAGTACGAATGAAATTTAATAGTGTTAAATGTGTATGTGCAAGTAAAATTACAGGTGGTCGAACATCAAAAATCAAAGTAAAGCTAGATATATTATATCCAAGAGTCGGTAGTTTGCACCTTTTCCAAATTTTTAGAACTTACATTGCACCGTAGCAGTAGTCGTCTTAAGTTTGAAATACTGACAGCCGATTTCTCAGTGGATGTTTAAATATAAACAAAAGATTATCTCTTATTGTCATCTCCTCAGTGTACTTAATATATGATTAACTCACCACCACCTTTCATAC
>NW_016157687.1:184820-186759 GCF_001687245.7 Rhagoletis zephyria | reverse complement strand
AGTCACCTATTGAAAAATATTTCAATAAAAAATGATAATTAATTACCATAGAACAAACCTTGGGTGAGGTATATGAATTTCTTTAGTATTAAATGATATAAAAAATATATATATAAATAGAGGTGGTAACCTTCGTTCGTTGTTTCTGTTTAAAAGCTATTTCAGTCCTCTTTCACATGATACCAAATTTGTTTAATTTTGATAAGCTGTTTGTTTATTATCCAGAAAAAACTTACGGAATAAAAAATATTAGGCCAAGTTTAACTGGTAAACAAATAACTGTTATTTTCGGTCCCTGGAATATTATGCAAGTGCAATGATAAAACGTATATCTGGCCAGTCACAGAAGAAAGGATCAAAAATGAATTACAAAAACTAAAATCGAAAAACGCTGTCGACGCTACTAGTTCTCCACATTCAGAAACAACCAAAAGAATGAGAATGAAGAATTCTTTGGAAAACAACGATGTTTAATCAACGTTCTTGCCATGATACTAGATTGTGAAGATGAAAGTCATGAGGATACATACGACATTTGCAGACCGATGCAATTCCCAAAAAACAATTATTGCACCGCAATAAAAACAAGTAAGAAAGTTTAAGTTCGGGCGGAGCCGAACATTAAATACCCGGCGCAAGTATTAAATATAAGTTTTCCACCTTTCGAAAGCTACCGCTACATGATAAGCCGGATAAGCCGAAGATTCCGCATTACTCTAAATTACCCTTATATGGACTGTGGGCGTGGTTATTGTCCGATTTTAAAAATTTGGCCATTTGGTATGCTGTACCAAGCCCAACAACTGTGCCAAGTTTGGATAAAATCGGTGCATCGGTTGCCAAGATATACACATGTAACCATAAAATAATAATATATAATATTCTTATTTTTCATCTAAAAATTATTGTAAATATCAATTTTGAGTGAATTATCTTGAGTAGTTACTAAAATATCGCAGTTTTCGTATTTCTGGAAATTACCGTTATATGGGAAGTGGGCGTGGTTACAATCCGATTTAGCCCATTTTCAATACCAACCTACCTTGGATTAAGGGAAACCTACATACCAAATTTCGTTGAGATATCTCAATGTTTGCTCGAGTTATCGTGTACACGGACGGACGGACAGACAGACAGACAGACATGGCTTAATCGATTTTTTTTTTCATCCTGATCATTTATGTATACATTTGTCTATATCTATCTCGATTCGTTTTGGCTGTTACAAACAACCGTTATGTGAACAAAATTAATATACCCTTGTGCACAAGTGCGCTCGGGTATAANTAGTTTGAATCCTTAATTTTTATGAATTTAGTTAAAACAACAAAAAAATTTTACTTCAAAAACATTGCGAATAATAAAACAATCACCAGGTGCTTCTTTGAGAGAACGGAGAATCACTCTTGCCAAAAAGTGCTACGTTGGGCTGAGGCAATTGAGAAGTAAAGTACTCTCTCGTCGTACAAAGTTCACACTCTATAAGTACTCATCATGCCTGTGCTGGTGTATGGCGCGGAGGCATGGACAATGAAAGCATCTGATGAGGCGGCTCTTGGAGTTTTCGAGAGAAAGATTCTGCGAAAGATTTACGGACCTTTACGCGTTGGTGATGACGAATATCGCAGGCGATTTAACGATGAGCTGTATGAGCTTTACAACGATATAGACATAGTGCAGCGAATTAAAATTCAGCGGCTCCGCTGGCTTGGCCATGTCGTTCGGATGGACAGAAACGCTCCTGCTCTGAAAATATTCAACGCGGGCCGCGATGCTGGTAACAGAGGAAGAGGAAGGCCTCCTCTGCGTTGGAAAGACCAGGTGGAGAAGGACTTGGCTTCACTTGGCATTTTCAATTGGCGTCAGTTAGCACAGAAGAGAAATGACTGGCGTGCTGTTTTGGACTCGGCCAAAATCGCTTAGGCGGTTACAGCGCCAA
>NW_016157687.1:171355-180467 GCF_001687245.7 Rhagoletis zephyria | reverse complement strand
GTCCGTCCGTCCGTCTGTGCACACGATAACTCGAGTAAAAATTGAGACATCCTAACGAAACTTGGTACGTGCACTTCTAGGCGTAGGACGGATGGTATTGAAAATGGTCAAAATCGGACAATAACCACGCCTACCTCCCATATAACGGTAATTTTCCGAAATACGAAAACTGCAATATTTTAGTAACTACTGAAGATTATTCACTCACACCGCATCCGCGGATGTTAGCGTTTGAACATCCGCATCCGCATTCGCATCCGCGAATGTCTAAAATTCCACATTCGCAACATCCCTGTTGTTGACTACAGCCAGGTTTTTACCCTTCTTAAATGGAATCACTTTGAAGGTAGCGAGTATAACTTGAAACAGAACCGGATAATCCACATATTCATATTTTTAATTATGAAAATTTACAAATTATTTTGTTAGCATTGAGTGTATGATTTTATATATAGTATATACAAACGAAAACACTTGAAAGCGAGGGGGACCCAAATTATCGAGCTAGCATTTCCTGGTAGTATTTTTGAATATATTGGAAAAAATTTGGAATTTAGGGGGGGCTCGACGGTTGAAGCTTAAAAAATTTGCATAAAAATATTAAAACAATTTTTTTTAACAATTGTTTTTTAACTTTTTTCAAAGATTGGTATAAGAAAAACTAGAATAACTGAAACTAAACTATTCCGATTTAGACTTTTGAGGTATCATTGGAAAGGTATTTTCTCACCCTTTTTTGACCTTGAATGCCGAATTGCTGTTAGAGCATCATGCATTTCTGCAGTAAAAATAAAATTAAAAAAATGTCGCCTACGTTGTTTTTGGACGGCTAGGGCTCGATATGTACATAAGTAAACAATTAAATAAAAAAGTTTTGTAGTTGGAACGGAATAAAATACCGGAGCGTGGATATATTAAAAATATTGTAAGTAATTTTATTGGTTTTGATAAAATTTTCGAAACTCATATCAATTATGCTTTTATCTGAAATTTATAACGGGCCCGGCAAGGCGAATACATATAAGGTGGTATCGATTCAACAAATACAACAATCACTTGTATTTAGTTTGTGCGTTTAGCGGGCCATTGTCAAACTTCAGCTATTCTTCCCCGAATGAAAAAGGGCGACAGAAAATACAAACACTCTCACGGCTTCACTCACTCACTAGCAAAATACAAAATTTTGACAATCAAACGCTACTCACAGCTGATTACCTTATACAAATTCGCCTTGGAGCCAGGGGTACAAATGACAATTCATTCAACACATTTTTCTATGAAACTGGTTGCAGTTTTATGTGGATGTTTGCAAGTAATGTACAAATTAGAAAAGGGTGAACTTCAATGATTCCGTCCTAAAAGCAATAGAAATTTTAGATCCAAGCTCTCTTGGTAATAGTTTGGTACCCTTAATAAAGTATTTTCCCAGCATTGTTGAAGATACGAATATCGATGACCTGGAAACGAAGTGGCGTCTTCTAGTTAATATTAACTGATTTTTAAATCGAAAAACAATTCAAAGATTTTTGGTTTTCCGTCTTTAAATAAAGAAAATAAAAGCATAAAGTAATGTACCCCCATATAAAACCATTTGTTGGGGCTTTGTTAAGTTTGCTGCATATCAGTGCCAAAAAAACTAAACTGATTAAAAACTCAACACGAAACAAGTTCTAAGGTAATTTTATCCAAATATAACAAAACCAAAGTTGATTAAAGTTGCAGGCTTTGATATTTCTACTGCTTTTAAAAAGTGAATTGACAAATGAGTTTTATATAAGTATGTATTACTTTGACCAGCGATTTTACTTTGACACTACGGAAAACCCAAAAGCACTCCACTTTTTGGCTCATTTCTCTCCGAAATTTAGAAAATGGCAACGCTGATCGGATGGTCGGCCAATATTTATTTTTTGCACTCCATTTGCACATTAAATTTTTTCTTTGTTACGAACACATTTGTTTGGGTATAATTTCTCTTGCGTAAAAATTTACGTTCTTTAACGACTTCTGCGAAACAAAAACATTAGTAGCTGTTTAGCAGCGACGGTATGAGCAACTCCCATGTATCGGAGAAATAAACGTGCTTATAAATTACCGCCAACACCGATAGTAGGAAATAAACCATTTCAGTTCGAAACTCATCTGGTTTTACGAAGGGAGAAATCATACGATGCAGCTGACTTACCAATCGAATTTAAAGTTTCGTCCGAAAGTTTGTTAAGTTTAGCCGCAAAAGTAGTGGATGCACTTTCAGTACCAGACGTTTATCAATGGACAGCAGAGGACGTGTGCAAGTGGTTGGAGCGGAGTGGTTACAAAAAGTATGAGGTGAGACAATTTTACATTGGTTTATAATGACGCATATGTACCCTGTAGGGAAACGAACTAGTGCGGAACTGGTTCGGTTCTAGTGCGTTTGGAACCATCACTAGTACGCGTTAATTCTCTTTTGCATGCTAGCGACTGGCGAATTTAACATTGCGATGTCCTAGGAAGTGTCAATTGTCCCCGGTTGCATCCCTTTGGCGCTAGTTCCGAACCAGTTCTAAATTCGACAGATAAGATCTAGTTCGTTTTGCATCCCTTTTTCTATAGTTCCAAACCAGTTCCTAATTCGACAGATGAGATCTTGTTCGATCTGCATCCATTTTTTATAGTTCCCAACCTGTTATAAATTCGTCACCTTAGATCTACATTTCTAATCAGGCTTGTCGAAACATTTCCCTTTTATATTAAATATGATCGGTTGAAGGAAGGACAATACCATCACAAATGTTTAAANCAAGCAGCTAGGACTTACCATTGTTAGCAAGTTTTTGTTGTTGTTTGGTAAGTCCTAGCTTCCTCATACTTGCACTTCATTATACTAAAATTGAATGGGCTAAAAAACTGCAAACTCAACTTTTTCTAGAGAGCGCAAATAGAGAGTGAATTATTTTAATGAAATTTTGCAGAATTTTCTTAAATTTTGCACAAGGTTTGGAACTCTGATTTTTGGGGATTTTATAAAAAATTGCCGAAAACTAAAATATTTAAAAAATAGTTGCCCGTATTGTAAAAAATTCGTTGTACCTAAACTTTATTGACTGACTGTATTAAGGTAAAATTAATTTGTCTTTTCTTAAAAAAAAGGTAGCTCTGGTGGCTTGCATTTTTAAATAAATTTAGTGAGAAAGTGGTAATTATTTTGACACTTTTTTTTAACCTCTTTTCTGCAACTGCATTGCCTTTCTCAATTGTCCTTCAGGATCTTGGCCTTTGTTTATGGAATCACTAAGTATAATGATTATTAAGCAACTCAAAAACTATACCAGCGTGATTACCGACGTATCCTTTTGAGGTAGCCGCACTCTTATAAGCGTAATAAGACCCAAACTTTTCAGGTCAAAATTTCAGTAGGTTGCGTCTGTATGGCCTTTTCAATTTTATAAATTATCATTATTTTTAAGTGGAAAAATAAATCTCAAAATTAATGATAATCTCTGCGCGAAAAAATAAAAATCATAAAATAATCATTATTTGTAATGCCAAAAATAAAAATCAAATAATAATTATTTCCGTTTGAGCGAAAAAATAAAACATAAAATAATGATTAAATGCTGCTTTAAGTTATTTTACTCATAATGATTACCTTCCCTGCTTTTAAAATTTGAAATAAAATAGTTTAGTGAAAGTACCACATTTCACTGCTTTTGGACTGGTTCGGGACTATTTACTATCGGGCTGGTTCGTTTTTGGCGAAAAAGAACTAGTACTGAACCAGAAATTTGGTTCACTAATTCGTGTTTTCCCTACAGGGTACGTACACATGCATGCATTAAGAGTATATACGCATATTTTACAAAAGGAGGTATTCTAAAAACTCTCAGACTTTTTTCTTTTAAACATTTCAGGATGTTTTCCGTGTCAACGTGATAACGGGCCGGAAGCTTCTGCTGATTAACGCAAATGCGCTATGTGCAATGAATATTAAAGATTTTAACGAAATAAAATGAATAACAGCGGGCATACGAAATCTGTTCTCAATCGAGATGACAAATTTTATGCGGAGTATTTCACTGCCCCCTCAACATCATTATGAGTTATATAATCTGTTTCAGACTGCAAGTGGCTAGGAACATATGAAACGCTCTGATCTGTCAGTTGCAAGTATTGCGTGAAAAATCGAAATATCTCCGACATTGGGAGGTACTCGAATGTTGGTTGTCACGGGTAAGGGAGCCGAAATACCCGGAGTTATTTGGTGCCTTGATTTAAAAGAAATTCGATGTAATATGAAATCGTTACTTAGATATTGCCACTAATCAACAATTTTTGATCAACTTTAACTACCAAGAATGAAAAAAAAACTTTTCTAACATATTTATCCTGATTCCGAATATAATAATGGTTTTTCTGGGTCAGACCTAACTTCTGAAATGACGGTGAAAATACGAAAAACCCGTAGTTGCGACTCATTACATCACATATGTGTATCGAAAAGTGGTATTTGTCATCATATCGGCTTTACATCTGAAAGAGATTTGTAAAGGAGACTCCAACTAAATTTGTTTGCCTTCATACTCATAAATCACACAAGGTCTCTATAGAAAAAATATACAGAAAATAAGAAAAATCTTTACTTTTTTATAAAGTTTTAGATTCGGCGAAAAAAGTAACCCCACTATGCTATAGATAATTTTAATTAAAAAACGTTAAGTCTTCAACCGCAACTATTGGATCCATTTTTGATTTTCTACATTGTGGAAAATTCGAAAATAGCCATGATCTTTAAGAAACTGCTTAACAGGGCTGAGTTTAATACTGAGAATCTAAATTAGGTGTTATATTCAAACTATAACATTTTACTATAACATTCACCAAAATATTTTGGCTCAACTCGCGGTTAATCGTTAGCTGGATCGCGTTGAAAATGTATCTGACTACTGATTACTGAAGAAAATTTAAATGCATAGTTTTCCGTCCAGTAAATGGCCTCAAAAAAAGTAAAATTTAAACCTAAAGTACGCTTTATATTGCATAAATTTGTTTTAAGCTTAAAAGGCTGATTATGGCAACTTAACTTAACTTAACTTAACCGAACTTAGAACTTAGAGAATCAAAATGATATAGATTTCGACGTGCCATTAAGTTACATTAAGTTTCAGCTGTTCAATTATAAGCAACATCCATTTAACAGAATTTTTAAGTGTGACCCCTTACGGCCTTACGTTAAGTTGCCATAATCAGACCATAATATTAACCGCTGTGGCTAAGTGGTTAGAGGTGCGTACTACCACTACGTAGGGATTAGAAAAAAATATCAGGCATGCGACTTCGTCTCGACCTGCGGGCTGTATCGGAGCCGATAAACTTGAAAGTAGAATACGCAATATGTATTATAAGATTACACTCAAGTTAAAAACTGCATATTTGGGCGGGTCGAAAATCTAATATTTCTCAAATCCCTTGGTAATAGTTAAAATATATTTTATCATGAAGTCAACAACAAGCATGTAAAATATTCGTCTTTTATTTTAATTATAAGAGCCTGCGCATTCGACCGCCAAGTGACACACAGAGATAAAAATCAACTATCATTTCTCGCAGCCATTTAATTTATCGGTAATATCGAACTTATCTTTTTTCAATACAATTTTAGTTGTTCTCTTGATAATTGCACTGGCCTATAGTCAATAGATGTAAAGAGCAGCATTAATATTGCTGGGGTGCATTTAGGTCGCTGCTTCCAAATATTCTAATCTGTTTTTAATATTAGCTATAGTTTACGAATTTTTGCAAATTTAAACCCCTATTGCGAATGTCGACTGGCGGTAGATAAACGACTATTAAGCGACTATCGATTATCGATGCGTGTCGCTTAGTCGCTCATTTAGCGACTGTGAATACTTTTTAATCGCTCATCCTTCTATTGCTGTTTTTTAGTCGTTGGAGTTTGCGTTTATAAAATTTACAAAAGAAAGTGGTACTATAATGGATAAAAAGTAAGTCAATTGATCTGTAAGTTGTAAAAAATTGTGGAATATACATATGTATGTATGTGTCTGAATTACAGATCAAAAATTGTAAGCAACAAAAGCCAACTTGCGCGGTTGGTCGAGCTGATGCAGGAGAATGAGGACATAGGCAAAGGAATTTTCGAAAAGAATAGGGGAGGAAGCTCCGCTTCTATTGTGAAAGATATATAATATTTCTTGTGCATATAACTGCGGCTACGCCATCCAGAACCAACATCAAAATTTACAAAAAACTGCATAATTTGTTAATTAACTAGTGCTCGGAAATTTCAAATCTTTATTTTAAATTAAAGTTTAATTCTTTAACTACACGTTAAAGTTTTTAAACTCGGATCACGCTTCACTTCCATAAAGTTTACTTATGAGGAAAACAGCTTTTCCTACAAATCCTGTAAAACCTAAAAACCGTGAGGCATCGTGAACGCAACTTCTATTCATAAAATGCACATATGTACACACACTTCATCTTCCAACTCCAAGGGATCCGACGAATCTCGCTATTCCCTCTTTGCTTTAGCCAACTCTACTAATCTATTACCCATAAGTTAATTTAGGTAGGCTTTCTTAAGTAAAGCCATTCTAAGAGGCCTACCCAAGAAGGGCTGAAAAAAGTGCTTCCTTGCATGGCTTCTAGAAGGGCTTATCCATTTACATTTTAAGCAGTGTTTGCATTGTTCAACTTTGCGTTCAACATTTGCGTACAACTCAACGCAGGGTTGCACGAAAAAAAAGTTGAATGGTTAAATGTTGGTTGGCGACCAACTTTGTTGCAAGCAATTAGTTGAAAGGCCATTCAACCAAAAGTTGGATGCAAAGTTGAACAATGCAAACACCTTTTTATGGCGAATATTTTGATATTTTTTCATATTTTTTATATTTTTAGCCATTCAACATTTTTTCGTGCAACCCTGCGCTGAGTTGAATGCAAATGTTGAACGCAAAGTTGAACAATGCAAACACACTTTTACGCGAATGCATAAATTTCGTATTACAAATGAATTTCAATAAACATTTTAAGTTGCAATAACACATGTTTGATATAAACCGCAGCAAAAATACTTCAAAGATGTATGATTTTTATAAATTAAAGAAGCAACTTTCAAAGAACTCCCCCAAAAGCCCTTCTGAAGTATGTCCTATAAAAGCCCTTCTGGAAGGCCTTCCATGGGTAGCGAAAGAAGAAGCCCTTCAATTTGTGCCACTCCATACAAAAGAGAAAGGAGAAAGGAATGTAGAGTGGAAGGCCTCTTGACTCTCAGGAAGGCCTTTCGTAAGGGCTTTTAACTCTTGAAATTATCTACTGGGTAGCTTCCACATCATCTTCCTCATCACTAAACCATGTTTCAACTGTGTACATTTTTTAAATTTTATAATAAAAGCAGTTATTTTAAAAATGATGTAAATGAAACACTAAAGAAACAAATGTAAACAAATGTAAGCTGTTTACAATTCAGTCAACCATTTACAATAGTACATATTTTTATCGATCAAGTTACACAATAGCACAATAAAATATGATCGACTCGATCGACAAATTTCTATTCTACTGCCAGTCGACACTAGCAATAGGGGTCTTAGGAACAATTTCGGTAGCTCTAATAGAAACGCCATTATTTTCCATCACCGCGGTAAAATTTTGTTTATGCAAATGAGTATGGAAACACTGAACCGGCACACCTTCTCGAAACACTAAATAGTTTACTTATGTTTATGCATACAATATAAAAATTGCAAATATAGGAAGTTGGCAGTAGTTTTTGTTCAACATTTTATTTATTTATTATCATAAATCATTAACAGTGAGTCTCGCCTTTAACTTGGTAATTATAATCGTTTCGTGATGCCGAAGCGAATGCATGACGACTCGACTTCTGCACACTTCGCGCCCTGCATAAGTCCCCAGCTAATAAACACATTCTGTACATAACACATTTTCTGGCCGTTCCAAGTATAACTTGGGAGCATCGTGCGATTGCTCGGTGGGCACTCCCTTGGGAGTATACGAATAGTCCTCATTGCTCCCTATTCTTGTGTATAAGGATGTAAATTTGTATACTCCCTTTAACATTGGATGCTCTAGGAGGGGGAGTAAGCCCTTTTACCTACTAAACGAGCAATCGGGAGCACACATAGAATTATCATCCCACAAACCTCCTAATGGAGCAATAAGGGAGTACTCCCATAAGGTTCATCCCGGAAGCCTCCTGTACGAGTAATAAAAGAGCGTTTCTATACTCCTCATGGAGTAATGGGAAACTACTCCCACATTGCTCCATAACGAACATTTTACATAAGCATTTATTGAATTTTTTATTCACATATATACATACATATGCACATTAATATAAGATTTAAGCTGATTATTAAAAAAACAGAAAAAATATAAATAACTAGATCGCCCTCACCCGCTTCGCTGAGTGTATGAAATTTCTACGTGATACATTGAGTAAAATTTATTTCAAGAAAACTCAATTAAAAAACAGGAGGTTTAAAATTTGTTTAACCAGTTTCAAAATATTTTCAAACTAAAACGTTCCTAAACTTCTCACTTGTCATACTTTTTCAATTAACTTATCCCCTGAACTCAATTTTAGATTTTAAACAGATGGAAACCTCTTACATGGAGGATGGTTCCGTGCGCAGAAGTGGAAAACTTTTGACTGCCATTCACCTGGGAGTGGCCAGAAGCGATTCTTGTGCGTACGGTTCAAATCGCAGCTCACAACGTCCGGATATTTATATCCACGTATCCTCTGGGTAGCAACCAAACACCCGTTTGGGAGCGAGCTAAAGTGAGAAGGCGTAAAACTTCGCGTGCGCTGGGTTTGGGTCCCGCCACGTTAAAACCCCGCCCAATGAAAAATTCCAACAAGCCTCGGATGAGACCCCCTTTTTCTGATGACGACCACGGCAAACGTATAAAGGACTATGATTTAAGGGTATGCACCTGGAATATCCGGACCCTTAATGGGGAAGGTGCCTCTGCCCGGCTGGTTGATGTCCTCGGGAAGACAAAGGCTGACATCACCGCCATCCAAGAAATGCGATGGACGGGGCAAGGTAAAGTAAGCGTGAAGCCTTGCGACATCTACTAC
>NW_016157687.1:167650-169901 GCF_001687245.7 Rhagoletis zephyria | reverse complement strand
GGCTTGGCCATGTCGTTCGGATGGACAGAAACGCTCCTGCTCTGAAAATATTCAACGCGGGCCGCGATGCTGGTAACAGAGGAAGAGGAAGGCCTCCTCTGCGTTGGAAAGACCAGGTGGAGAAGGACTTGGCTTCACTTGGCATTTTCAATTGGCGTCAGTTAGCACAGAAGAGAAATGACTGGCGTGCTGTTTTGGACTCGGCCAAAATCGCTTAGGCGGTTACAGCGCCAAATAAGAAGAAGAAGAAACCTCTTACATGTAGTTTTGAAATTAAGCCCTCTCAAGACCATTTCAATTGACACCCATATTTTAATAATTCATTTAAATTATTGAGTAGTTTGAATTTAAATTTTTAAACAGTTGGCAACCTTTTTCATTCATTCAAAACCATTTAGATTCATACCAATCTTCTACAACAATATATATTTTGAAAGCCGTTTTTTATGTGTTCGCAAAGCTCGAGAACGGCCGAACCGATTTTTTTGAAATTTCGGATACCTTCTTCAGACGTCCCAAGGATGGTTATAGGCTAAAAATTTTGATACATGAAGGAGCGTGGCACTTCCCATACAAACCGATTTTCCATACTGCATATCTCTGGAAGTGTTCACGGTAGAACACTGGAACTTGGTACGGCAATATATGAAATCAATCTTATACTCATGGAGAAAAATGGGCTATTTGAAAAGGGGTCATGGCACCGCAAAAAAGTTTATATATAATTCTTGTGTCTGTGTGTTGGTGAGTGCAATCCTTCTAAATGCCCGGACCGATTTTAACGAAGTTTATTATGTACTT
The DNA here is from genome assembly GCF_001687245.7 of Rhagoletis zephyria. Lineage (NCBI taxonomy): Eukaryota > Metazoa > Arthropoda > Insecta > Diptera > Tephritidae > Rhagoletis > Rhagoletis zephyria. The sequence goes on along the minus strand of NW_016157687.1, from coordinate 169,100 downwards.
TTGAGTGGCTCTCTGGAGAGTGTAGTTTCAAAACTTCACCCGCCAGTTGGCGCTGTAGTGAAGTTGTTACTAAAAATTTTATTTATCATCCACTTCAAAATATTTATTGGTAATGGTAAAGGCAATACTATTGCCAAAACGGGCTGCCAGATAGCGTTGGAGTCATTACGAATAAACGCCAAGTTAGAAAAGGTGCCGTTAATGTCAAATTAAATCGACCGGTTGCGCCATTGAGTATATCGAACTCTTATGTGTTATGCCAGTTATGGACGTGATATGCCAGTATTATTATGCGTTAAAGCTTCATTCTGAGGCACCAGGGTTGAGTTGTACAGTGGTAAATTTCAAGTCACTACCGATAAATCAACCACCAGAACCATTGCGCGCCTTATACTGTGATATTTAAATTAAACTAATTGAATTTAGTTTTTAAAAATGTGGCAACCCTTGTGAAAGACTTAAATATTATACAAAACTCTCAAACCAAAGGTTTTTTAACAATATTTCGTTAGACAACCACATTTTAATTCTTCAGATAGGTTGCGCATAACCAATTTAAATTTGACTTTTCAAACAGGTGGCAACCCTTTTAAAAATATATTCAGCCCTCATCCATGAGTGGATAATGATTTTATATATCTCCGTATCAAGTTCCAGTAATATATCAATAATATTTCCTGAGAAATGCTGTATGAAAAATTCCGTTTGTATGGGAGATGCTACGCCCCCTTGTCTAATCGAGATTAAATTTATCCTATCTTTTAAGTTGGGCTAAATGACAGCAGTATACAAAATTTCATGATGATCGGTTGAGTAGTTAAGGCGTGAAAGCAAAGCAAACAAACAAACTCACTTTCGGATTTATAATATTACTAGCAGACCCGGCGAACTTCGTCCCGCCCAAAATTTTTATATATTTTATTGAAACTTTTTGGTCCAAAAGTTTCACCAACAATTCACGTTTACGATTTTCATTGGCCCATTTGTCTGGTAAGATTAAGGTTTGGTGGTCATTTTCCGCTTTAAATAACCTAAGGAAAGTGTTATATCCGTTCTTGAAATTCTCCAGTTGTGCGGCATTTCATAGCACGGTTATTCGCAAAGCGAAATACATTTTTTTCTCTTCACTCCCTGGCGGCAACAATGACCCGGTTCTATAGTGAATGTCCTAGAAACTTTACAGTATAGTAGGTGGCAATTTCAAAATGGGTGCGAATCATTGTTCTACAGAAATACATATACTTGTTTTAGACGAAATACCTTAAAAGTTTGAACGCATAATAATATTGGAAAATCACAGCCATTGGGCCAATTGCAACGCAGGACCGTCGATATACTCAATGGTGCAACAGGTCGATTTAATCTGACCTTCACGGCCCCTTTTCTCACTTGGCTATTTTTAGTAATAGCTCGACTTCAGCACCACTTGGAAGCACGTTTTTGCAATAGT
>NW_016157687.1:163599-167625 GCF_001687245.7 Rhagoletis zephyria | reverse complement strand
TCATATATGCTAATATATGCTAAAAAGCTACTTACGTATTAAATTTTAAGCACATCGGACTATAATGAAATTTTTTCGAATAGACCGGTCCCTGGTCCACCTACCCGAAAAAAAGTAAACATTTTTTAGCCTAAAACATGGTGGTTACCGAAAGCTATTTGTATACAAAATTTCATGAAAATCGGACCAGCCGTTCGCGAGATTACCTGTTACAAAAAAAAGGGACTTCTCTTTATATAATTAGTATAGATAATAATTAATACATCATTAACTAAAATTAGAATACAAATATCGAACAGTAATGAGAAATTCAAACATTTACATACATACACTTTTATATAATCCACAAGATAAGTGTGGCGTTGATGCTTTCCTGTTATTTGACTTGTATTCACCTGGGAGTGGACCAAACGGTTCACGCCTTCAAAAATTTCCGGCTGCACCCAGTACAATTTCTGGACGGGGCAGGATTGCAACGCTAGAACTTAGACGCCTTAAATGCTGGCCCCTCAATCTGAAATATATTTTGAGTTAAATAATACAATCATTTATAAGTTTAAACAAATGTTGTCATACATACCAGCGGCTCTAAAGATTGGCTCTCCAATTTATTTGATTGTTTCCTGACTTTAATTTTTCAATAAGAAATACATACATATGTAAGTATGTATGTATGTAGGTACACATCAGTTATCTGTCTTGCTTTTTTCATACCATGATAAAAACATAGGAAGGTAGAACCGTTCTCTCAGTTTGTCGGCCATGATTTTTTTTTGAAGTTTGCCAACATTTGAAAATCATATAAAAGTGAAAATAAAAAATTGAAATTGTTCGAAATTGTTGTTGCTTGAGATTGAAAATGAAAATGTGTGTGTGATTTTGTGAGTAAATTTAAAAATTAAATTGTTTGGAAACGTCAAGAATTTTAAAAGTGACTCTCAGCGGTTCTACCTTACTATATTTTTATCATGCTTCATACTACATTTTCCAAAAAACACAAAATTATTTTGATGAAGGTGCGTATAGCTCTCCTGTCAATCCAATGGAATTATCCTGGATTGTTCGCTTAGGAGACATCGATTTTTTGCTCCTAAGCGAGTAATAACGGATTAAAAAACCAACAAATCTCGCTTATACCTCCGAAATCATGTCTCCGAGAGGATACTTTTATTGCTAATTTAGGAGATCTCCCATTATACTCCTAAGCGAGAAATGCAGGAGTGCAAAACCGACAAATCTCGCTTATTGCTCCCAAATCATGCCTCAGGAAGCATTCATTAATTGCTGGCATAGGAGATGTCCCTATTGACTCCTAAACGAGTTATAAAGGAGTAAAAAATCTACAAATCTCCCTTATTGCTCCGAAATCAGGTCAAGGAGAGTACTCTTTTATTCCTCACATAGGGAGTTCTCCCTTCAAGTTCTAGTAGGTTCTTTCTCAACTAAACACTTTCGCAAATATTTCTGCAGCAATATTGCATAACGCTTGTGGTTTAATACAATTTGTACGAATTTTAGCAGGAAAACATTCATTTTCAATTATTTCCTATTGAAATTCCAAATAATTTTTTCCCCAACACAAAAAAAAAGTAAATAAATGACGATTTCAAAACGGCAAGCGCCTTTCAATGTTGGGCGCTTCGATTAATGCAGCTTTTATGATTATGCGAAAACATGACAATCAGGTATGTTCTGCAAATCGTATGATTTCACATTGGTGCGATTTACAAAATCTATTTCGGAATATTTATAACAAAGAGGGAAAATTTTAGCACTTAACCGATGGATATAAGATAAATTATGTGTTTCTAACAGTTTCGATTTAAAACATTTAATACTTTGATTACAAATATACAACAATGCTTTGCAAATCCCACCGATTTGAAATCGTACGGTTTGCAGAAAATGCCTGTATGAATCGTAATGTACAGAAACGATTTTACTACTATGATTAGGCGCTTAATGTGCGGAGTGCCTAATGAAACAACTTCGCTCCAATTTTCCAAGACTGCATAAATCAGTAATGTCCAACCGGTAGCTCGCGGGCGCCTGGTAGCTCGCGACCTAAATTTTAGGCGCCCGCAAACAAGAAGATGAACAGAATATTTTGTATTGAATTGAAAAGTTTAACAATTGGAAGCTTTTTTGGTACATAAGTAGGCTTTAATTTTCACGAACTCATTCACTTCTTATCTTTCTATGCTAGCCATGTTTCAGGATTTTCAAAACAAAAATAGCGTACTCTCAGCAATAAAAAAGTTTCGTTATCTGATGACCTACCAAACGATATTCACGGCCAAATAAAAAGCAATTTCAAGAAATATGACTAGGTTTCCATACAAATGGATGAGTCGGCCGAGGTTTCAGACTCTCCGCACTTATTAGTGCTCACCAGAGTGGTATTCTCTGATTTTTCTGCTAAGGAGGCACTGTAAGTCAATCTGACTTTGGAAACTCGTACTCGTGGGCAAGATATATATATATAACGTAGTGAAACAGAAGGAAAATCTGCTTGCAAAAACACTCAACCTTGATAATGTTATGAGCACGATCGTTCGTATTGTGAATTTGATTCGCGGATGACCGTTAAAGCATCGGCAATTCAAAGCCTTGATGAATTTCAGAGTGAACTCGGTGACATAAATATTCTACCACTCTGAAGTAAGATGGCTGAGTCAAAGTAAAGTGCTCTCAATATATGTAGCTTTGATGACAGAAATAAAGATTTTCCTGAAATCCATTTTTAACTAATGTGACTGCAAAACTAAATGATTTCAATACAACTTTGCAATCTCGAAATCGATGTATGTATAGAGCAGTTGACAAAGAAAAACTTCAACATTTCCGGACGTTTACTCTTCTGGAACAGGCTTTTTCACAACTAATGGTATAAAAAACAAATACCGAAACGTACGGACTGACGAGCATGTCAAAAATAACATGATTTTAGCCTGCACAGCTGTGCAATATATAACCCAGATTTTAAGAAGTTATCTGAAAATATGAAGATTCAAGCAACATATTAAGTTTATTGGGCATGTGCTGCGAGTCGTACGATTTGAAATCGGTGCGATTTGCATACTATTTTTGATTATTTTTAGGGAAAGTAATAAATATTTCAAATGAAAACGGCGAGAAACACATAACTTACGTCATATCTAACGATACAGTGCCAAATTTTACCGTTTTGTTAATCAATCTCCGAAGAAGGTTTTGCTGATCGCATCGATCTCAAATCGTTCCATTACCATTCCCATATGTTTACAATAAAATGAATGTTCTTCATTAAAATATTATGCACTGTTATTAATTTAACTTAACTGTATAAACTTTAATAATAAATAAATATTTTAAAAGGATCAGTTAGTAGAATATATACATTGAATATAAGAAGAGTGAAACGAGTTAACGCAGTTAAGATTGAAGTTAAGCTAGCGGTGCCCGCGTATTATAGCGATAGTTTCAAAGTAGCCCTTTGTCCAAGTTCTGTTGGACACCACTGGCATAAATTAACTTAAAATGGGCGTTTCTCGCACCAATTGTATTTGGTTAATGTATATACTTATGTGCTTGAAACTACTATTAACTAACCAAACGATTCCTAAACTGAAACAATACATGTTTGACTTCATTCACCACGATTTTTAAAACTGACGAAATCGGCCTGACCAAGTCCATGGTCGTTTTAATCTATACTAATTACACTGGTCGACGGCCAAAATTTACCAGAGACGCCGTTATGAAATTCTTATGTAAAATCACCCCCTGATTCCGAAAATCAAGGTTATTTTTAATTTTATGGTACCGTTTTTGAGATATTTGCAATTTACCGTTTTTGCAAAAAAAAAAAAATTGGGTCCACTTAATCATATATATCTCAAGAACGAATAAAGCAATTCCAAAACGGTTTGAAGCTTTTAAAAGGTAATAAAATTTTCTATAAGCTGTGCATACAACACTTTTTGCTAGGCCCTGTAGATTCAAAGATAACGAACAATCATTACCGATTTTTTCAATTTTTTTTGT
>NW_016157687.1:160191-160721 GCF_001687245.7 Rhagoletis zephyria | reverse complement strand
GTATTTCGCTTTGCGAATAACCGTGCTATGAAATGCCGCACAACTGGAGAATTTCAAGAACGGATATAACACTTTCCTTAGGTTATTTAAAGCGGAAAATGACCACCAAACCTTAATCTTACCAGACAAATGTGCCAATGAAAATCGTAAACGTGAATTGTTGGTGAAACTGTTGGACCAAAAAGTATCAATAAAATATATAAAAATTTTGGGCGGGACGAAGTTCGCCGGGTCTGCTAGTATTATATAAACATCCGGAAACAAAAACGTTTGAAATAAATCTCGTCTCATTTTTCACATGGTTGCTGAAGTAATGAAGAACTGAAAATTCATAAGTGAAAATTATCGTTTTTCTAAGTTTTATCTTAATATCTTAAAAACTTGTAGTCTTATTGAAAAATTATATGTGACCTGGTCTACGAAAAGGGAGCTTACGTGCGAAAACTAGTTTTCTGTGAAAAAGCTGTTAAAAGTAAGCAACTCGTTTCGTCAGTTTCTCATTATCTCGTTAATTGTTCTCCGCGCCGGAC
>NW_016157687.1:142808-160058 GCF_001687245.7 Rhagoletis zephyria | reverse complement strand
TAGGATTTTCTGCTTTTCACCACGTGAAAAAGCATCTCATCTTCCATCCGAATCAACCAAAAAGTGAAAATTGATTTTTTGACACCTAAGCCCCCTTTCCGTAGACCAGGTCACATATATGAACGTGAGATACTAAATTTATCGTCCTGCTTTAATTTTCAAAATTTATACACTTTGAATTAATTGCGCGGGCTATAGATAAGCTTTAACTTAATCTTTAGTGGCCAATAACAGTTGGCTTAGACCTAAGACAGCATAATATTACTATTACAACACCGTCAAATGCCTTTTATTTCCCCTCATACAAAATCTGTCCAGCATGAAATATGATCACAATCCTATACAGATTGAGATTACTCCACTCTCCCCCATGACCGTAGGGTTGGGTACCAGATGAGAAGGTGGCGTTCAAATGGTGTTAACTGGGAGCAATATGGGAACAGGGTACGGTAGGCGGTATTAACAATACCACTGGGGGTATTCGAGGAAATGGGTGTAGGCGAACAAATTGTTTGTCTAAATGAAATTGTTTGGGGGGGGGTTAATGACAAGGTTTTTAAGAAGTGGGAACGGGGGCAACTAAAGCGGGTCAAATGGTGGTCGGAGAAGCTCAGTGAGAAACGAAGGTCCGTCCGTCGATTTAGGCGACGGCTCTAGCGGGAACGACGCACAGTGTTTCGACTATATGGAGGCAGGTACCAAAAAGTCATGGTGACAGCTGAAAAAAAAAAAACGGTTGGACTTAGAGAGGGAAAAGTAAAAGTCATAAATACCAAGTTTTAGATTATTTACTCACCCCCCTTCTGCACGAACGATACATTTCCGAAAAAATACGGGAATGTGCGCGATACCGACTAATCAGTTTAGTTGCCTGTGGCGATTAACCCATTAAGGAAAGTATTTCTTTTTCAACTGTAATCAATTATTTAAATGTCGTGGAATATTCAGGTGAAGGTATTTATCATTTCTTTGGTACTTTCCTATTTTCTTAACAAAAAAATTTACTTTAAAATGCAGATGCTAAAGATTATTAGTAAAAAAAAGTGTGAGTTCCGGTCCGTCAGGTCTTGAAATCAGACGAATGTTTTAGATAGTTTTATGTAGTTTTCGAATATATAATTTGATCTTTGCGCGCGACTTTGCAAATATGTGTAATTTTTGATTTTCTTAATTTTTGATTTTCAGCTTCTTTTTGCATAATTTCGCGAAAAGAATTTTTCGAATAATGAAAAAATCTCACCAAACATTGGGGAAAAAGGGAGCATTTACACCTAAGTCATTTTATAGTATTACCTTTGTTTTCTGAGAGTGGAAAGCAGGAAACAAAAATTACCCAAAATTCCATCACATTTAATGACTGGCCCACATTTTTTGTGAGTTTTGGACGTTATAGTGATCCAATCTTCCCCATATTGTATATTCAGGTTTTTCTAATAAAATAAAGGCTACGACTTAATGTTTCCGCCCACAAGAGGAGAGGGCGTGGCAATTATTCCGGGCGGCGGGCGGGGGGTGAGGGTCTCGGGAAATGAGGGAGTATATGGAGATGCTTATACGGGTGAAGGAGGAAGAGTGGAGAAGGTTTGTGGGGGAAAATAGGGACGACCCTTGGGGGCAGGTCTATAGGATCTGTCGCTGGCTCCGAAGTGAGCGTTGGTGGCTACGTGTTAACAACTTGCAGGGAGTGTGCGGGGGTCTTGTTAGGTGCTTTCCTAGTACGGAAGTTCAGGTTCCTCAAGCATAGGTGGTACCTGTCCCTCCACTAGATGTTAGGGAGTTGGGGTATGCATTTGGCATGGTTAGGTCTGGAAAGTCACCGGGTTTTGATGGTTTGAACGGAGAGATGTGAAAATGCTTGCGGCAGTTCATTCCGGAGTACTCGGAGGCTATATATGATAAATGCATGTGTGACGGATATTTTCCACGTGAGTGGAAGGTAATTAGGGTTGTTCCTCTTCTGAGGTCGCCCGATAAGGTCAGGAGTGATCCTCGATCTTATCAGGGCTTCAGTCTCCTTCCAGTGCTTGGAAAGGTGCTGGAACCGGTCATGGTGGAAAGGCTTCAGGAGCTTACTGGGGGTAGTATGTCCGATAGGCAGTATGGGTTTAGGAAAGGACGCAGTATTGAGGATGCTTGGCTTAACGTTAAAGGAGGTGTCAAGAATAGTACCTGTAGGTATGTTCTTGCCATATTCGTTGATTTTAAGGGGGCTTTCGACTATTTACGTTGGGATGGGGTCATTGAGCTACTAGAGAGACTTGGGTATCCAGAATTGGCTTTATGGCGTAGCTACTTCTCTGGCAGGAGAGCCGCTTTAGTTGGGGAGGGGGTAGAGTTGAGGTTGCCCGTGGTTGTCCTCAGGGTTGTCCTCATTGTTCCATTTATGGCCCATTTATTCGGAAGCTCATGATGGATACCCTGCTAAGGCAGAGTGAGTCACTTTGCAATTTTAACGCGTACGCAGATGACCTTCTCATCCTGGTAGAGGGGCAGTCGAGGTCTGCAATAGAGCTGAAGGGAAATCAGCTGCTCAGCGTGGTTAGTGCATAGGGTGCGGATGTGGATGTTGATGTGTCGGTAGAGAAGACAGTGATGATGCTCATCAAGGAAAAATTGTTGCAGGGTCGCCCGCCGGTCATCCGCTTAAACGAAACCAGTCTAAGGTACGAGACGCAGGTGAAATACTTGGGGCTCTTGATGGGCGAGCGGACGAACTTTGGTTTGCTTTTTGTGCACTTTGAGCAGCGACTTCTTGGTGTTGTGGGTCAGGTACGTCGCATTTTGAGGTCTGCGAGGATTCCAGACACGTTGTTTGTGAATTTACGATGTACTCTGACGTTAGGGATTTATCTGGGATGGGGATTAGATGGACTGATGGACGGTGTATTTTTGACGATGGTCTTTTCGAGCCAGCCTGTTGAAAATCTGGGGTATTTGCACGAGAGGTGTTTAGACGAAGAAAGCGTGCAATCAGTTAAGGGGTAAATTGATGGGTGGGGCCGACCAGTCCAGAGTGGTATGGAAATTCAACTGGGAGTAGTTACGGCTACGAGGGCTGACCAGAGACTTAATTCTGGTACCACGGGGAGCAGTTGCCCATGGAGCTTGCTCCAATCTGCTCGTGCGGTTTGGCTCAACGGGGCTGTGGTTTAAACCCAAATGTGGGGAGAGTCGTGTGGCTCGATGTGGAGTTGCATTGCAACCGGGTGTCGGACCCATAGTACGGCAGAGGTTTAGATAGGCCTCGAACCTTACCAAGGTGGTAAGTGTGTCCATTCCGTACTGCCAATTGGTACCGAGATGGTTGCATTTCGGGGCGCCGATCCTCGCATTGATTTGATCCACTGTGCTATTGAGCGCCGTGGAGTAGGACCGGATTCGGCAGGTACCCACGCAAATATTAGCACACGTTGTACATGAAATATTTCGGTTTGAGTTTATTAAATTTAATATATCAATTCAAATACATATTTGTGTGTATATACCTACCATGGCGAGTATCTTCTGTGAATAATTATTTTACCACCGCCATCTGCTATTACGTCGATTTATGTATATTCCGTTTCATACTGCAAAAATTAATATTTCCATTAAAAATAGCTTCGCTTCGGGCTCGTCTTCCCATTGTCATTGTCTTCGGGCTTATGTATAAGTTAGCTAAACTCGACATTTCAGGCAGGTGGCGACCCTCCCAAATATTGTTTAGTAATAAGTAAATCTCTTGCCTCTGACCTTATCGTACTTATTTCATTAACCTACATTATGAATTAAATTTTATTTCATTTTTTTAATAGGTAGCAACCAAGGCACATTGAACAGGTAGTATTTATCAGTAGAGCATCCGATTTGGTTATGTTTCAAATTATTTGGTCTTGAAAATGTCAAATATTTTAAATTTACTGTCACACAAATTCTAAATTGTTAAAATGTAGCAAGTTAAACCTTTTTCCATACAAACTAAGCGATTGAATAGCAGCTTTTGGAACATTCGCCCAACTCAGCAGCACAAGTTTTTGCTCTAGTGCCACTACCTGTTTGATATTCCTTGGTGGCTCCTGGGCATATTTCAGAAATAAGAAATTTTTAAACCCAGTACAATATCTATATATTATTCTGAAACAAGGTGCTTATTCCCAGCGACCTAGAAGTCGTACAGAGACATCATTAAAGTGCTCGATCTTAAACCTTTTTCAGATTTAAGATTTATTGCACCACTTTCGAAATATTTGCGTCGAAAGACTTTAAATTTTTTACATTTAGCAAAGCATTGCTATGGTCATTTCGATAGGCAGAGTCTTAGCGGGATATAAGAGAATGAAAAAATTTTCCATTTATTCGCTTTCGTCTCTGTTTTTGTTTCATATAGATCAAAGCATTGCTACGTTCGAGTCAGGGATGAAGAAGTAGGTACAATTGTGCCTTTTGACGGGTGATGACTTTAAGGTACATTAGGTACAGTCACTCGATTTTAGGTACAATCAGCACGTGAAGACGGCCGGCTATGTATACTGTAATTAAATCAGACTTTGAAAACAGGTGACAACCCTGTTCAATATATTTTCAAACTAAAAACTTGTTGAAGTGAAGCGCGTATTAGCGCGAACCTGACGATGCGAATCCGCAGAGTTAAAAATTACAACTATGCTACCAGCGTTGCCGCTTTGTATTTTTAACCAAAATTGGTAACTTTTTTCTTCTTTATCAAGTTTGGAAAATTGGTAATTTGTTCTTCAATTTGATTACTTTTTATTTCCATTCAGTCCTACTTGTTTTATCAGTAGTGCGGATCCTCTCCTCATGCTAGCCAATACAGGCCTGAACTTTTGAGTAATCATAATAATTTCCAATTAATCGAATAATTGAGTTATTTACTTTATGTTTAGCTGAGGGAGAGCGGGAGACCAGGTTTAGAGGTTTGGTCGAGTTAGAGGAGTAGAGGAGGTAGGGATTACCTTTGTGAGTGTTGAGGTATTGAGCTCAATGAGCCCACATGGTTTATAGGTGCACATCAAGTCAACCACGTACTCCATATGCCTGATATGCGAGAAAGAGAGAGAGAGAGAGATATGCAAGCAGGCTTATGAAGTGGTAGCGCACGATGTGGACCTTCTACCATTTATTTATTGGGGGACTCCATTGGAGGAGTCCTGCTCTAGCTGCCGTAGGCTACTGTGCAATGAGCGGGGATTTATTTGGGGATGCATTAATGCAGAGCCCCTGTGTGGCTTGCAAGCCGTCGCTTACTACCATACCAAAAAATACTCCGGGAGTGGAGTGAGAGCGATGCTTAAAGCACCGTGTGATAGCCAAGCTGGGTTAGCGTTGACCATTGTCACGAGCCAAGCTGGTTTAGCGTTGACCATGGCTGAAAATGCCAGCGACTTATCACTTCACTAAGTTCAGTGAAGAGATATTTGAGAATTGCATAAAAAATGCATACCCAATTAAGAACGAGCTAATTACTTTTAAACACAAGTACGTGTGTTTGTTCGCTGCACTTCGTTTATGGGGAAATGCAATATAAATGCGTGTGGGTGTTCGCTGTTCTTTGTTTATGCGGGAAATGCATAAGACTATGTTCAAACAGGGACCTAATTGGCAATTAAGAACCTTTTCGGCAATTTAAGCCTTAATTGTTATCCAATTTACCATACAAAGTTTCAATTTATTAATTGCCAATTAATACATAATTTGTGTCAAATTCGCTATGCAACCCTGTGAGGTATATTTAATGAGAAGAGCAAAGGGTATGTTTGATGAGAAAACGAAATGTCATTGAAAGGAAATCTCAAAAAATCTAAATGAGATTAAATTATTATTATAAAAAGTAAACAAATAATGGCCGCCAAAATTGATGGTGAGTAAGTTTTAACAAATTTTCCATGATAATATGCTTTAAATAATGCACTTTTGTAGAATTTAATCCATTATAGAACCAAAACTCAAGAGGAAGAGGATGGGATGGAGTGAGGGGGCGGAATTAGCCATACTCGAGCTATGGGCAGACCGAGTGGGGGAGCTCCGTGGGCTGCGGAAGAATGCGCACGTCTACGCGGAGATGGCAGCGAATCTCGCAGAGCTTGGGTACACCCACAATGCCAGGGATGTGCAAGTTAAATTGCAAAATTTTTCGCAGCGCTACAGGTATGTTCATACAAGAATTAAATGCGGGTATAGTTTAGTAATTTTCCCAATGATTTCGGGCTGCTATTGTGTGCAAATGGGTGACCCAACACACACATTTGTAGTCAAAGGTCTAAGCATTATTTAAAAATTAATTTTGTAATTTTCCTTGCCTAATTTATTAATAAATTCGAAGGCTGCCAACACGGTAAGGTGTTTTACACAAAAAAAACTGTTTACCGAGTTTAGANGTACGAGGCTTCGAGGAGTCAAGTATGACTTTTTATAAAGTTTGAACTCTGCTCTCTATTGGTTTCCACGATTGAGAGAAATAGAGGTTGCGCCCATCACGGTACCGCTATTCCTCTCTCAGTGAATTTGACAGAATCGTTGTTTGTATGACGTCACACTCGTACAACTTGTTTACCTTTTCCTTGCAACATTTTTTCTGCTTCTTCCGTTCTTGCTCACGTTTTGGCATTTTTCTCTCGCAGTTGCACCAGTGTGACGTCACACAAAAGTTATTCTCAAACATCCTCTCTGATGGGCGCAATCTTGTATTCTATCATTCTTGACTGGTTTCAATATCAAGAATCACGCCCCCTCTCCCTCCGCCGACCAACCCAAAAACCGTGGGCAAATAACTAAACATTCACCTAAAATGCTATATGTAGAATCTTAATTTTTCAATTAAAACTTGTAGAAAGGAAACGGCAGAAATGGGTCCTTCCGGTGGGTCGCCTTCTACATGGGTGCACTATGAGAGGATGCACCAAATAATTGGAGGGTTCAAGTCAAATCTGCACACGGAGCTCACGCTTGAAAGCATTGATGGTACGTATGTTTTTGTTTATTTGGAATCACTTGCATATACATACATACGAGTACATATCGTCCCCCGTAAGCCAAAAAAGTGAATGTGCAAAAATGAAAATTTTGGGAAGTTCATGTAATTAGCATTCTGAAATATGTGCTATCCGTGTATGCATTGTATTTTTGGTTTACTTATAACGTAGAACATCCAAAAATTAATCCAGACAACACAATAACTCAAAATATGGTAAATTTGCACATTTATGTTTCTGGCCCATACAATTTTGGTGTGATAATGTGCAAATTTTTTAACACAATAGGGCTGTTCAGGATGTTGTGGAAATGGTTTTAGATTTGCAGTTGGAATTGCAATTGCAATTTTTTTGCTTGCTGCCATGGCAACCGCGTGCATTTTATTGTTGTGAATTTACAAATGTGCAAATCCAAGAGCATATGGCCAATATCCTGAACAGCCCTAATTTATTTTTATATGGAAGAAACCCGCAACACCTTCAGCGGGAAAAAAATCAGCGGTAATTTTTAGCAACTTAAAACTTTCACTTTATTGTTCTTAAATTTAATGGGCCACAACACTCCGCACTCGAAAATTTCCTAAAAAATCTGATTAAAATTTTTATTGCCCGCAGCTATATAGGGCACTCTCGTAAAATTGCCAATTCATTAACCTTTTTAACACGTTTCTTTATCGTATCGTTACCTTAATTCACAAAGGCCCTAAGCAATACTTTTCTAAACTGGGGTTTTCACACATTTTGGTAGGATATGTTAAACTACACCTTCAATACAAATTTTAAAGTTTTAGCATTAAAAACAACAGAGTTACATGGTACTTTTTAAAAGGTCCTACCTGTTTTTGATACACCTTTTATATGGTTTTTTGCTCCTGTAAAATAAAAAATTCGTTGGTTTTGACCTTTGTGAATTAAGGTAACGATATACAATAAGCAAAAATCTTTTCATTTTACAATTAAAAAACGTTTCATTGTATTAAATTTTTAATGTTCACAAAAATGTTTCTTTCAAACAGACTCATCAAAAGCATCGTCATCCACTGCATCTGTACCGTCCCCAGGAACACCGTTGCCATCACCCTCGTCGCCACTGCCCTCACCAGTACCTTCAACATCAGCGTCGGCTGGAACAAACAAGAAAATTTAATTTTCAAGAAAAATTATTAGAGAAGTTTGACAATTTATCGTCGGACATTGCCGAACATCTGAAGAGAACTGAAGAGAATGAAAAGGAATTAATAGATATTGAAAGAAAGAAAGCAGAGGTTCAAGAAAGAATCGCAAAAGATAATGAAGAAGTAAAACGAGCCTTAATATCTTTTTTAAATAAGAATTAATCTTGTATTTAAATAATAACACTACACTGCGTTGCATAATTATAAGACCGCCACATATTAACAAGTTTTGACTACTTAGTTTTAAATTATTTAATTTAAATTATTTCCTATAAAATCATAGTTCATTCTATAAAAAACACGATACAAATTCACACTTTCAACTTTGTGCAAAAATTATAAAAATTTTGCAAATTTTCTTAAATATTTTTCTTAAACAGTTTTTGGAAAAAATTTGCGTATGCAGTTTTATAGCCCATTGAATTCTAGTACAAGAAAGAGCAAGTTTGGAGTAGCTAAAAAACACCGTTGATTCTTAGCAATTTTCATCCATCATCATCCATGTTATCAACATTTTCCGACCGGATTAGGGGTTTAAGAGCTATATGCAAATTTTTTTTTAAAGAGAATTATGAATAATTTTTTAAGCTAGAGTGCCAGTTACTGTCGAAATTCGAGAGTTTTTCTAGTTTTAGAAGCCTTGGAGAGGTTTTCTAACTTAACACGTAGCAAAACTTATACGGTACAAATTAACCAGCCGGAAAATCTTCTGCTTTGGAACTAAAACGTAACTAAAATTTCTTTATCTGTAAAGGTCTTTGCAGGACTTCGGCAGGACTAGGAATTGACCCGATACATTCAAGTTTATCGATAAATTTCAATGATTTGATACATATCGATAGTTCGATGAATTTCAAGAACACTAAAATCAACAAAATTCGTTAACTTGACCAATTTCGATAACTGTGAAGTTCGAGGGCTCGATAAATTTCGATAACTCAAAAATGTAAATTCTTTGGATACCTTTATAAATTTTTACTTTTGACAGCTCCACATTTTTCGAAAACTATCTAAGCATTTTGATAACTCGTTGCACTCTGTTAACACGATAAAATTCGATAAGCAGTGATAAATCGATAAGCTTATATAACCTTGAAATTTCGATAAATCGATATATTTTGAAAATTCCATAAACTTCGATTCGTTGAACCAACCAATTTCAGTAGATCAATAATTATCGATGACTCTTTTGAAAGGACTCCATGAATTACGACACCTCGATAAATTTCGTTAAGTCTATATATAATGATAATTCAATAAATATCGATAACTTGATACATTTCTTTAACTTGACAAATTTCGTTAATCCCACACGTTTTTATAGCTCCATAACTATCCGTAAACTTGGACAACTACGTTTCTGTGTCTATACTCAATCTCGACAACTCAATAAAGATTGATCAGTTTGAATAATTCGATACGTTGCGATAACTTAATAAGCATGGATAAATTTCTATAATTATAAACTTACGATTCGATCAATTTCAGTAACCTTTATGGCTGATTTTATTTCGATTCCTATCGGAAAATTTCAATTCTGTTACCTTAATTCTTATGTATTTCTCATTGTATCCATTTTCGCCTTTATCTCCATTTTCGTCTTTATCTTCACTTTTGCCTTTTTTTGTCTTCATCGTTATCACTGGTTTCTTCGTCTTCAGATTTATCTTTATTTCAAAGTTTAATTTCAAATACGAAGTAAAACAAAATGCGAAACAGCTTAAATGGAACAGGTTGCAAAACAACCATACACAATATGGAAATTTTTAAAGGACGATTTTCAACCAATTTTGAAACTATAAAAACTCTCCTCATCTACAGAAAATTACCTTTTTAACGGTGTTTTTGGTTTTGAAATCGGTAATTTTACCTTGGTCTTCATCTTTGCTTTTATCTTTCACATCTTTGCTTATATCCTTTTCTTTTGCTATTCACGTAGATGAGATGAGGTGCGATGACGTGATAAGATGTGGCGTGATTTTATGTGATGTGATAGGATGTCATGTCATTTGTTGTCACATCCTCTGATGTCATGTCATATGATGTCATACCATATGATGTCATATCATGTGATGCCACGTCATGTAATGCTATGTCATGTCATATGATGTCATACCATGTGATGTCAAGTCATGTGATGTCATGCCATATAATGTGATGTCATATCATATAATGTCATGTCACGTGATATCGTGTGATGTGATATCATATTATGAGATGTAAACTCATGTGATGTCTCTTCATATCATGTGATAAAATGTGATGTGATGTCATGTAATGTGATCACATTCCATGTTCCGATTAGTATATCGATAACCCTGTTGATAACTGTGTCGATAAAAATACCGATAACAATATCCATAAACATATAGAAATATAAAACGATTGTAAAATCGATTAATTCATCGATAAATATAACAATCAGCAGTATCGATTATTGCACATATCGTTAACAATATAAATGACTAAATCGATAACAAAATCAATTATTTAATCAATTATTATACCGATAACAATATCCATTATTGTATCGATAACAATATCGATTATTATATTGGTTATTATATCGACTACAGTACCGGTTATTTAATCAATAACAGTATCGATAACAATATCGATTATTTTATCGATAGCAATATCGATTATTATATCAATAAAAATATCGAGTTTTATATCGATAACAATATCGATCTTCATCCTCATCCTTTTCTTCATATTTATCTTTATTTCTGCATATTCCTCTTCACCGTTACCTTGAAGTGTTTAAATTTACCTTGATCTTCGTTTTTGCCTGTATCTCTAGGCATCTTTGTTTTTGTTTTTATTCTCAAACCGCTAAACCGCTGAGAAGCATTTCCTGTTCATTATTCCCCTTGAATTTGACAATTTACTCCCAACCAACCAACTGCCTAAAGAAGTTTCACTTCATAAATTCAAGAAATGGTCTTACCCTTTCAGTTGCCCTAATTCTTATTTATCCGTCATTGTCTCCATTTTCGTCTTTATCTTCACTTTTTTTGACTACATCGTTAGCATTTATTTCTTCATCTTCATATTTGTCTATATTTCAAAGCTTAATTTCGAATGTGAAGTGAAACAACATGCGAAACATGTCAAATTGAACATGTTGCAGCAACATCTATACACAAATCGGAAATGTTTAAACGACGGTTTAGGCCGTAATTTTCAACCAATTTGAAACCATAACAACTCTGCTCATCTAGAGAAAAACGCCTTTCCAATGGTGTTTTTGGNAAGTTGGCCGTAATTTTCAACCAATTTTGAAACCATAAAAACTCTGCTCATCTAGAGAAAAAAGCCTTTCCAATGGTGTTTTTGGTTTTGAAATCGGTTGGGTAGAATCGCCAAACGAACGGAGACAAAATTTATGTTAGCGTATTAATATATAGAATTAATATAAATTACATTGACTGCACTTTTCGTCACCTCTTAAAAACAAAAATAAAATATTTTATCGCAAACACTGTTCTATTTGCTTTTCACTTCATATTCAGCTTTGTCGGAAATTTTCACACTAGTAGTGATGTTCAAATGCCACAGGTAAGATTTATGTACGTCTGTAAACTTCTTGAATTAATAAAAGAAAAAGAAAAAACAATTATTAATTAATTTCCCAATGCTTTTACTTACCAAAATAAGAACACAGCGATTGTCTTATGGTTTCAGCTGAGGTTTCGTTATCGCCAAGTACAACATTTCGCGAAGGGGTTTCCCGATTTCGGTCAAATTCTTGCAAATTTTCCAACCAAATTTGATTGATATGATCATTTTCTTCATTTTAAAAATTGTGTAAAATACAGCAAGCTCGAATAATGATCGGCGCGTTCTCTATTCGGTTATCTAAGCCTTTTCCAATGAGACGAAAGCGGGCTTTTAAATGACCGAAAGCGTTCTCTACCACTCTTCTGCATTTTGATAGTTTGTAGTTGAACAATTTTTGTCTCTCCGTCAAGGCCGTAGAAAAGGCATATGGTTTCATTAAAGTGGTGGAAAATCTAAATGCAGAATCTCCTAAGATATAGACCGGCATTTGTACACCACATATGCTCTTCTTATTGGCCGCCAATACTTCGTCTTCAGTTATCACGTTCTTAAGTAGGGATGAATTATATATTTGGGAGTCATTGCAACGTCCCGGAGCACCAATATTTATATATAAAAAACCGTATCTGTGCATATAATATATTGTTATTAAAAAAAGAAATAAACGGTAACAAACAAATATATGTGCTTTGTACCTGTAATCCACAAGCGCAAGAAGTACCACAGAATACCATCCCGTATAATTGTAGTAGTCGGTTGCATCAGTCGTATTTGGTTTTACTTCGATGTGACATCCATCTAAATTAATGTCTACATTATTTTAATAATAACAGGGGAAACCTTCCATTTGCCTACCAATTGCTCCCAGACATTGTGGAAACCCAAGGCGATGAAAACCATTCACGCATTCAGTGACTACATCTTGCGTCGGTGGTAATTTCTCTGTATACTGTGTGGACATCGCTTGCCATACTTCTTCGCAGAATTCCATCAGTATTGAACACACAGTTGATTTTCCAACCCCAAACAGTTCAGAAACTACTCTGTATTCTCCAGCTGAACCAAGAGCAAACAAAGTGATTGCTACTCGTTTTTGCAATGAAATTGCCGTGCGCCAACTTGTATCGGCTTTCTTTAAATTGCCGAGAAAGCCACAGAGTGTCTCAAAACTGGCACGTGCCATGCGAAAATGGGTCTTGAAGAACTGGTCATCATTGCAGTTGCAATTGACTTCCCAAAAAAAAGATTGTCGATTCTGTTAAAAGGAAACGTTATTGNAAAATCAGCTGCACGTGATAGTAGTTGGTTGAATAAGGAAAGTGAATTAGCAACAAGAGTTTACGGGNTAGCAAGGAGCAATAGCTGCTGCCTCCTTAAACTTTGAAGAATTAGCAAGTTATCCCTCTTTCTTTTTCGGAACAATGCAAGGCTACCATCAAAACTCGACTGTATTGACTGGGAAACTTCAATATATTTATTGTAAGCTAATAAAACTCGTCCTAAATTAACCTATTTCTCCATTTTTCTCACGGAATTTACACAAAAAATCAAAACAATTTCAGCTGTCAAATAATAATTATAATGGCTAAATTGTATTTGTTTGAACACCATGACACAATTTAAAGTTTAATTGCCTCAGCTAATTGGCCTGTTTGAACATAGTCTAAGTCGCTTAAACACTTTATTATCAATTAAAATTTCGAATAATAAATTAATTGCACAGCCCTTTGTGGCCTTTCGACATGAAGGATCAATAAAAACTTAGTTAAAATTAACTGTAAATGTATTTTTGTGTAAGCTATTGATTACAATTGGTTTTAGTCGGTTACTTTGACCCAGAGATGGGCAAACTCACACTATCACACACATGCGCTTGTGTGCGAAGCAGCGAAATCGTCAGCAACAGCCAGTGCTCGGACTATACCTCGCTTGTGTAAAATATCCCACTTTTTTTGCTAAATTACATTTCTTCTACATTTACCACCGTAAGGTTAAGAACTACCACATCTTGGTACTTATTTTTTTTTAATTTGCTCATTCTTCCATTCCTAACTTTCTACTTATTTTATGCGAATGCACACTTTTGGTGTCAAGTATTGAACAGGTAGTAGTACTATAGCAGCTGATTTCTTTTGTTTTCAAATTATTTGGTCTCTAAAATGTCAAATCTTTTTGATTTCTTTTAACAAAATTTTTAAATTGTCAAAACCTATTTGCATGTTTGACCGTTTTTCATACAAAAGAAGCGATTGAAAATCAGTTTTTTGTACGTTCGCCAAACTGAGCGCAAAAGCTGATTACTGGGCCTAGCAAAGGATGCATCGATTTACCAAGAAAGAAAGTTGCAGAAATTTTTATTTTTTTAACTTAAAATCGTGTTATTTAAATTTTTCTTTTAACTTCACATGGTACAGTTTGATCCTAAAAAAAAGCTGAAGCAACATCAAAATACACGTAAATGTTGTTTTTGCTCTAAGGGCCGTTTTCTGAAGTAACCTTTAACGTTAAAGCTCCCTTTCTATTTAAATGTTGTATTAAAAATAAAGCTATGTCTATAGTGAAGCATTTCTATTATCGGTTTCTTACGTATGCATGTTTCTTGGTTATAAACCAACTGAAAACGATAATAAAATGCTTCACTTTAAACACGATCATCATGGATCATAAATTTTAATGCAACCTTTAAATATAAAGTGAGATTTAAAGTTACAATCGCCTGGTGTGAACGGCCTTTCACCCAATCGCTTCCAATGAAATTGGAGGCAGCCAGCTTTTGATTCAACTAATCGCCTCTAAAATTGCCTGTAAAATCGCCTAATGCGAACACCGTATAAGATGCACGAAGACCTCTCGGGATTTTTAGGGATAATCCGAAGGCCTATAAGATATGTCCGTAGTAAGTTTGTAACAAATACTAATTACATAAGTCACTTTTGTGCAAAATACCAAAGAAATTGAATTAAAACAAACTAATGATGTATGTACGTTTGGGTGACATTTGTTTATAGTCGCATGAAGGCTAAAATAGGACATTGTTTAACTACTAAAGAAGTCAACTTAATCAGTCAATGCTCTTGCAACGTAGCAATACACAGATTTAAAGGCAATTACGTACGTGGTTTACGTAACAATGCAGAGTTCTAGAGAATGGCGCGTGTTTAATGTGTGAACCTATTGTTTCAGTTTGTATACAGTTTAGCTTATTTGTCAACGAGTAATCAAGTGAGAACAAGGTGAGAACAATCAATTTACACGTACATACATATGGGCGTACGCACCAGTGGCGGATCCAAGATTTTAATATAATCTATTTGAATATTTATATTGAGCTTTGTACCACGATTGTTTTTATTAGTGAAAATTGAAAAAGCAACAAAGTCTAAGCGGTAGAAGTTATAGCAGCTATTTCGGAGATCACCACATCTCCTCATCAGACTTATTTTTTCTAGACTTCAGCAGGGATCGAACCTGCGTAATCGATGTACAAAGTCAGAATCGTTAACCACTGACTATGTACATCCCGTAAACTCTTGTTGCTAATTCACTTTCCTTATTCAACCAACTACTATCAAGTGCAGCTGATTTGCCGCTATTTAAACTCGACAGCGTGGTTGTTGTTGTCAATTCTATACATCCATTTGCTTATTTGCTTTTTTGTATAGTTTCAGGCAGGCTCTTCCTAAACTATGTATTTGTCAATGTTATTGTGGCTTNCGGGATGTACATAGCTCAGTGGTTAACGCTTCTGACTTTGAACATCGAATTTTTTTAATATTTATATTGAGCTTTGTACCACGATTGTTTTTATGAGGAGATGTGGTGATCTCCGAAATAGCTGCTATAACTTCTACCGCTTAGACTTTGTTGCTTTTTCAATTTTTCCTAATAAACAATCGTGGTACAAAGCTCAATAAAAATATTAAAAATAAAATGTTAACAAGCCACAATAACATTGACAAATACATAGTTTAGGAAGAGCCTGCCTGAAACTATACAAAAAGGCAAATAAGCGAGTGGATGTATAGAATTGACAACAACAACCACGCTGTCGAGTTTAAATAGCGGCAAATCAGCTGCACTTGATAGTAGTTGGTTGAATAAGGAAAATGAATTAGCAACAAGAGTTTACGGGATGTACATAGCTCAGTGGTTAACGCTTCTGACTTTGAACATCGAATTCGCAGGTTCGATCCCTGCTGAAGTCTAGAAAAANACAACAACCACGCTGTCGAGTTTAAATAGCAGAAAATCAGCTGCACGTGATAGTAGTTGGTTGAATAAGGAAAGTGAATTAGCAACAAGAGTTTACGGGATGTACATAGCTCAGTGCATGATAAAAACATAGTAAGATAAAACCCTTCTCTCAATTCGTCGGCCATGATTTTTTTTGAAGTTTGCCAACATTTTAAAATCATATAAAATTGAGAGTAAAAAAAAGGAATTGTTCAAAGTTGTTGTTTGTTGAAATTGAAAATGAGAATGTGTGGTGAGTTTGTGTGTAAAATTTTAAAATTAAATTGTTTGCAAACGTCAAGAATTCGAAAACTTCCTCTCAGCGGTTCTACCTTCCTATTTTTTTATCATGGCTCAGTGGTTAACGATTCTGACTTTGAATATCGATTACGCAGGTTCGATCCCTGCTGAAGTCTAGAAAAAAGAAGTCTGATGAGGAGATGTGGTGATCTCCGAAATAGTGCTATAACTTCTACCGCTTANAAAACAATCGAGGTACAAAGCTCAATAAAAATATTAAAAATAAAATGTTAATAAGCCACAACAACATTGACAAATACATAATATAATTAAGACAAGGTGGCGGCCTTCGATTTC
The DNA here is from genome assembly GCF_001687245.7 of Rhagoletis zephyria. Classification (NCBI taxonomy): domain Eukaryota; kingdom Metazoa; phylum Arthropoda; class Insecta; order Diptera; family Tephritidae; genus Rhagoletis; species Rhagoletis zephyria. The sequence goes on along the minus strand of NW_016157687.1, from coordinate 143,521 downwards.
GCTCAAATTTTGCACACATCCTAATTTTATACTCGTTAAAGCTGACAGAAATGGACTTAGTTGGGTTAACAAAATTCTTTAAAACCTCACTATTTTTTTTTGTATACAGCTGAGGGATTTGGGAAAGGTAATGAATCAAAGCTACCATGACATAACTCCAAATAACATAACTCCAATTTAAATATTTGGAATTATGTCTCTCCTTATCAGGGCTGCCAACTATCCTTAGCTATGAGGTGCAATATTGGGGATAAAAAAGTGCCAAAATGTGACAAATAGAAAAATAAAAGTGCCAAAAATGGAGTCATCCTTTTTAATCCTTTCCATTTAGCAATAAAATAACAACCACATTTCGAAAAACAAAAGTGCAATAACAAAATAAAATAAACCAGTTGAATAATCTTTAAAAATTAGAAAATTTTAGTTGAGAAAAAGAAGTACACGCGAAAGATTTTACAAAAGTTTATTGAAATATTATTATTTTTAAAAAGTGCCATATTGGCACCAAGTGCCAAGTTGAAAAATCAAGTGCCTTTTGATGTAAAATAGGGCCAAAAGTGGCACAGTTTGAGCCAAGTTGGCAGCCCTGCACCTTATACCGTGACAGAGAGCCATTTTTTATACCCGAGCGCACTTGTGCACAAGGGTATTATAACTTTGTTCACATAACGGTTGTTTGTAACAGGCAAAACGAATCGAGATAGATATAGACA
>NW_016157687.1:135486-142073 GCF_001687245.7 Rhagoletis zephyria | reverse complement strand
AGAATTGAGCTATATATCAAACTAAAGTGCAAGCTGCAGTTGCAGCTGACCGTGTTTGTCAAAAAAGTAAAAAGCGGCAGAAAAGTCGATAGTGAGTAATATAATCTATTGAAAAATATTAACCATATTTCTGTGGAATTGAGATTCGGAAAAGTTATTAGGTATTATTCATAGTTTTGAAATATATTTCACGAAAGCAAAAAAATAAAAATAGCTGAGATCCCTTTCTTTTTTAAACACATAGGATATCAGTGGCGATTAAAAAGGACCCTGAATGACCGCAAACCTCAAAGCATTACACATTTTTGTATGTGAGTTTTAAAATTAACGATCCAAAATTAGCCGGTATACATATTTAAAATTTTTTAGAACCAGTGGTTGAATTTTTGTACTGAAAGGGTTAACCCTGAATGTATAATCTACATCTGCGAGGCGTATACGGAATGGGTCTTTTCTTTAATTTTAACACAAATTTTACTTTTTATTTTGTTGTTTTAAATAAATGTGTTTATAGTTATTATTAATAAAACTATGTTTTATTATTAGTCAAACTCACAACTTCAATATTCTTAAAAAAATAAGACTGGACTAAGTATATTTTAGCTCACAGGTTATCTTTTAAGTACATAAGCTTCTACGGCGAATGTTAAGGCTTTACGTTACTCTCAAATAGATTAGGCCTCTAGGGTTAAGAAGGATTTAGTTTGAAAGTGTGATATTAAATGCTTTTCACCATAAACGGCGCCAATTTTCAATGATTATTGCGTTTCAGATTAAGACTAATACCAGATATTATGAAAGGTATACTATACCTTAAAGATGACGGTTTTCTCATGGCGCACTGCATGAAGCTTAGAGTAGAGTAATGTCTTTTAAGAACTTAAAAATTATCCTGGGTTATCAGGTGTCTAGCAATACAAGGTTAATTGTTGTCTTTCACGAAGTTCTTTGAATAAATTTTGAGCTAAGTACTCACCCCTATTTCGGGGGCTACTACTAGTTTTAATAAATTGTTAGTTTAATTTCCTATAAAATTTACCTTTAGGTTTATGCGTTTTAAGAATACATCGAGAATTTGTTTTAGATAACACTGGTCTACAAGGGTTTTGCGAATAAGACGGGACCTGGTGTTTCCGAACGGATTTTTCGTGCTGAACACGAATCTGGGGTCCAAAACTTCCCATCACGTCACGTTTTCGAGAAAAAAGGGGTTGAAACCCCTAAAAACAGCGTTTTTGGCCATTTTTGAAAAATTGTAGAGCTGAACCCTGACGTGCTACAAACTTTGTATATGTCAGAAATTAAAGGCTAAATCGTGCCCTTTCGAATGAGCCCTATGCCGAATTAATCGCATGCACCCTTAGATCAGGGGGTGTATTTGTGTCTAGGAGTCCAATTTTTATATCCACCATATTCGACCCGTCATCTTAAATTTTTAAAATCTAACTGCAGATTCGTAATCAGCGACTTTTAATATAGTTAAAACCTTGGCATTATTAATTTTCTATGATCGTTTAAGATTAAATTCTTTCTGTGATCAATTTTTCCTGCACCCCTAAACACAAATACACCCCCTGCTTTAAGGGTGCACGCGATCAATTCGGCATAGGGCTCATTCGAAAGGGCACGGTTTAGCCTTTAATTTCTGATATATGCAAAATTTGTACCACGTCAGGGTTCAGCTCTATAATTTTTCGAAAATGGCCAAAAACGCTGTTTTTAGGGGTTTCAACCCCTTTTTTCTCGAAAACGTGACGTGATGGGACATTTTTGACCCCGGATTCGTGTTCAGCACGAAAAATCCGTTCAGAAACACCAGGTCCCGTCTTATTCGCAGAAAAAAAGTTGAAATTTGTAGACCAGTGTAATCAATGTGAAATAATTGCACCGGTTTGCTGAGCAACCGAGACGTCTACTTTTTAAATAATTTTTGTAAAAAAAATCAGCAAGTACACATCGTGCCCCGCATGCCAGAAACATGAATGTGTAGAGATGAAAATTTTCGGATTTTTTTTATATGTCTAGGTTATCAGGTGTCTAGCTATACAAGATTAATTGTTGTCTTTCACGAATAAATTGTTAGTTTAATTTCCTATAAAATGTACCTTTAGGTTTATGCATTTTAAGAATACATCGAAAATTTGTTTTAGAGAATTAATGTGAAATAATTGCAAAAACGATTAACCGGTTTGCTGAGCAACCGAGACGTCTGATTTTTAAATAATTTTTGTAAAACAAATTGGCAAGTACATATCGTCCCCCGCATGTCAGAAACATGAATGTGTAAAGATGAAAATGTTGGGAGTTTTTTATATGTCGAGCCCCCCTCCCCCCCTAAATTCGATCCTGGCGACGTCCATGGGTGCAGTGGCAAATTGTAAAAGTGAAAACAAAAGGCAAGCGGGCGATATAAGAATGTTTCTTTTCTGTACATATCTACATACATATAACTTCATGCTTTTTTCCAACAACCAGCACGTGCTGAAAATCGTACTTACCTAAATGGCTACATGCCCAAAATAATTGCTACGTGTTCCTATTTAATTATACGAAATATTTATTAATTCCTGCAAAATTGGACCATTTAATATTAGGGGTATTCACGAAGTCTTACACGATGCACGGATTGCACGAAATGCAAAAATACTATTCCAGGTTTCGAAGAGTACGAGAGCACCCCAATGCAAAGTTTTAGCATGCGTGGGTAGCAAGCAGCGAAATTATGTATCAAATACAATAACAAGAGACAGCAAAAAAAATGAAGTGAGCGAGATGAGAGGAATGAGAGAAATATGTAGCAAAACAAAACAACTAGCACAGGGTCTCATTTATTTTGCTATGCTATTTTGCAATGGGTTTCGACGTTGCATATTTTGCAGCGATAGGAAATGTTGTTTCCCATGTATTTTGCTGTTGTGTGTTTACAAGTTATGCAATCCATGCAATCCGTGCAGCGTGCAATGGCTTTGTAAGATTTGGAGAATACCCCTATTGATATTAACACATTTTTCCGCATTGTTAACATATTTTCCTATGCGTTTTGGCATTTCTCTCTCGCATTTGCACCAAGGTAACGCCACGCAAAAATTACGCTCAAAAATCCTTTCTCATAGGCGCATTCTTGTATTCTATGATTCTTGGATTGTACGTTCGCATACATACATTCATACATCAAAGAAAATTTTACTTCATTGTTAGCTGTGGTGCAAAATATAGAAGAAGTCGGAGAATTTAAGTTAATATTCGACAATATATTTTTACAAATAAAGGAAACACATAAACAAAATCTAATTGTATTTTTTTAATTTGGTTTCATGTATTTTTGGATATTTCGCTGCCATCTATTCACTAATTTATCAATTATTTAGAAGTTGGATCCCGACCATCCCGAAATTCGATTTTTAAGTCCCGACGTTTTTCAGAATTGTACCGCGGGTCCCGTGGGTCCTGATATTATCTCTAAAGCAGGCTACAAACGGACAACAAATTGAAACGATCGGTTGAGATTTCAACGTGTGTGGCGTGGTATGCAAACCGATCGAATGTTGACAAAAATGTTCATGTCTTTCAAATTAATTTTAAATAACAAAAATAATAATGAAAGATCTGGCATCTTCCGATTATTTCGTTTTGCTTTGCTGTTCGTTTTCGTCTCAATAAAACAAAGTGCATAATTCAAACATCGTTTTAACCCTTTCCCTGCATTTGTACAATATAGTGTACATTTAATTTTTTGTAATATTGGAAGTGTGTTACTAAAAATCTTATTAATATTTTTGAAAACAAACTAAAGTTTGAGAAGTTCTGGAATTTTCCGAATAGTTTACGTAGATTTCCAAATATTTTTAGAATTTAATTTAAAAATAGACCATTTTATAAAATTGCAGTGACACGAAAGTTGTGGTCATTTACTGTATAAAAACTACGTGAAAGTCAAGTAAAATCGCTAATAAAAGCACATAGTATGGAAATATAAAAAGCATTTCATCATACAAAAATGCTAAAATTAAACTATCATGATTTAAAATATTTTTCCCGAGTGGTAAAAAAAAATGTACAATATATTGTACATTTGCACTGAAAGGTTATAAGTGTCTTGTACAATATACAGTATATTTTGCTTAGCTGCACATCCTTCTTTGCACGAAAAACTTCTGCACGTAAGCGAATTTTCTTTACTACTTCAATGAGGAAGGTATCCGAACCTATGAATCCTATGAAACCAAATATTGGCGGAGCACTTACCATGTAGAAATTACTGCAAGCGAAATTTTTACGGACGGACAGACGGACGGACGGACAGACAGTCACCGCTTAATCGATTTCTCTATTCATTCTGATCATTTATGTATACATTTGTCTATATCTATCTCGATTCGTTTTGGCTGTTACAAACAACCGTTATGTGAACAAAGTTATAATACCCTTGTGCACAAGTGCGCTCGGGTATAAAAAAAAGCGGTCAAGCAAACATTTTTGAGTTGTATAGCCAAAAATAATATTTTTGCAAAAATTTTGTTTTCATAAAAAGTTTAATAACTCAGTAAAATTTCATCCTATTTTTGAAAATAAACACTCGGTTATCTCGTTCTTAAATTTAGTTTTACAATCAATTTAGGACTAGTATGGTTTTCTTATAAAATAGTGCGTAAAAAGCTCACCAAAATTGAAAAAAGTAAAAGAAAAAATACACACAGATCTCTTAAGGTGTTTCTATCCGCATATATATCGTTCGAAAGGCTCAAGTTTCTTCTTTTTAAAACCAGCAATAAACCGAAGCTCGGTTCATAATAAACTAAGTTACAGGCTTATATGTGCGCAAAAGTACAAAGATTTTGGGGGTGTTTGGCAAATTTCATATTTCGATCCTTGTTTTACTCGAAAAGACCTACCAGAAAATATACATAGCTTGCCAGGTATTTTTTAGTGTCGCACAGTGTAATCTATAATTTCCAATAGAGGTAAGCAAATTTGGCGTAAATGTTGAAAATGGTTCTTTAACTATACAACGATTTATTTAAAACCATAAGCAGAGACATAATTAGCAGAAAAACTCCGATACAAGTAAGTAGTAGCTAATTTTGTTTGCGTACTCGTCACACCCGTCACAGTGACTAAAATTCATGTAACTCGTTTGGATTAAACTGTTTTTGAATTTTTTTTCTTGGCATTGTGTATACCTCGGAAACCTATTGGAAAATACACGTTTTAAAGAATTTTATATTACAGTTTAAGAACTAAGCCTTAAAATGTGAGTTGAAATGTCACACCCGTCACCATGGAATAAGCCCTTTACAAAGCTCTTGCCTTGCTAGCGTCAATTTTTGTTAACTTTTACATTTGACATTTCTCCTCTTCTTCGCAAGTTAATCGGTAAAACTAGGTTGGACACCAAAAAGTTATCGGTATAATCTGAGTTAATTTTATAATTATCTAAATTTTGTATGGCTAATCTCTTTTTCTAGCTACAGATTAGGACAGTTAAGCTCCAAAAGGAGGATAATATTTTTATATGTAAACCTATTATTAGGCGATTCAGTTACATACATGGACATGTAGGTTAGGTTAGAAATTAAACATTAATTTCACTTAATTGTATTCATTTTGTTGGTTAAAATTTTTTTTTTTTCATTTTCATTTTTAATACATGAAATTATCGGTATGATTGATAAAATATGATACTTGTATATCTATACTTGTGACTCAAGGGCGATAAGTTATATCTTGAAAACATCGCATCAATTACTGTTTTAGAGCTTGTAGTTTGAGCGTTCTTATTTGTATATATTCCTAAATTTTTTTGCGCATAACGAAACGAGATAGATATAGACAAATGTATGCATAAATGCTTAGAATGAATAGAGAAGTCGATTAAGCCATGTCTGTCTGTCCGTCCGTCTGTCCGTCCGTCCGTGTAACTCGAGCAAAAATTGAGATATCTCAACGAAATTTGGTATGTAGGTTTCCATTTATCCAAGGTAGGTTGGTATTGAAAATGGGCGAAATCAGACTGTAACCGCGGACTGTAGCTACCGAAGATAATTCACTCAAAATTAATATTTGTAATAATTTTTAGACGAAAAATAATAATATTATAAATTTTTGTAAAATGGGCGTAGCGACGCCCACTTATGGTTACATGTGTATATCTTGGTAGCCGCTGCTCCAATTTCTTCCAACCTGGCACAGTTGTTGGCCTTGGTACAGCATACCAAATGGCCGAAAATTTTTAAAATCGGACAATAACCACGCCCATATCCCATATAACTACGGTGACCATCCGTTCTGTTTTTTGCAGGACCGTACTGTTATTTAAACGTCTGTCCTGCGTAGTTTTTCAAAACAGAAAACCCCCAAAATGTACTGATTTTTTTCAAGTGTCCTGCCTTTTTCCCGCATTTTCTTCCATATTTTAAAATTAGCTTTTCCTTATCGAAATAAAAGCAGTGTCGATAACTAATTGATAACTACATTAAATTATCGTATTGCTTTTTTCCACTATTTTCATTTTTGTTATGCCAACACAATCAAGCGCAGCTATTCCGCTGCAATTCACTTGATCATGTGGTTGTTGGTATTGTTGGTTT
>NW_016157687.1:134846-135367 GCF_001687245.7 Rhagoletis zephyria | reverse complement strand
GATCGTCGGTTCGAATCCTACTGAAAGAAGTCTGATGAGGAAATGTGGTGATTTCCGAAATAGCTATCACTTCTACCATTTTTTCAAATTATTGTTGCTTTTCCACAATAAATTTTCGATTAAAAAATTGCCTCGAGCTCAATATAGATTGTTGAATATAATTGTTATAAGGCCAAAAAAATAACAAAAACAAATAACTTAAGGACGAGCACACCTAAAAGTTAAACATTCTAAAAATAGAATTATTAGCAAAAACCAACAATACCAACAACCACATGATCAAGTGAATTGCAGCGGAATAGCTGCGCTTGATTGTGTTGGCATAACAAAAATGAAAATAGTGGAAAAAAGCAAACGATAATTTACAAGGCGTACTTAGCACCGTGCATAGGCAACTGGCTGAGTCAGTGTGATCGTTGGTTCGAATCCTACTGAAAGAAGTCTGATGAGGAAATGTGGTGATTTCCGAAATAGCTATCACTTCTACCATTTTTTCAAATTATTGTTGCTTTTCCACAATA
>NW_016157687.1:118053-134836 GCF_001687245.7 Rhagoletis zephyria | reverse complement strand
AAAAAAAAGAAACATAGGGACGACACATGATTCAATAATAGAAAGGTTTTGTAATAAAACAGTCTTCTCGCTCCCATACATAAAATCGGCTCCTTTACTTGTGCAGAATGTTGCTTACTCTATAGTTTCTAGTGATATTAGTAGTAAAACCAAAAATTCTTCTTACTAAATATTCGTTGGTTGGAGGTGTTTGCGTAATTTTATAGAACAAGTGTAAAATAGCGACAGTTTAGCTATAAAATAACCAAAAATGCCGATTGATAGAACTTTTTACGCTGATTTCAACGATACCAAAAAAATAAAGAACATATAAGAGGTTTATTTGTATTTTTTATTATCACTTAATTGTTGAAACCCAAAAGTAGATCATTATAAAGTATGCAGTATCGAATTAAAGATAATAACTTGTACTTTATAAATAATATAAATTTCTTTACCATTAATTATGCAGTTTTTTCACAAAAATGTTATTTCATGAAAAAATAAAATTTGTTCGTTCTTTAGTGGTTTTGGTTTAAAAATATAAAAGGCTATAAATTATGTACATCAGCTGAAGAACAAATTAATTATCTTTATGGTGACGTCATTAGTTTTTTAATCGGTTATATAGTTCATAAGTTATTAATATTTAAAATAACTTACAACTGAACTTTAACTTTCTAGAACGTCTAATTTTTTACTTGCGCCAAATAATTTTGTCATGGTTGAAATGAGCATAAAAGGTTCTATTTATCTGCATTTTTCGGTTTTGCATAGCTGAACGGTCGGTATTCTAGATTTGTTCCAGGAAATGACGAATAACTTAAATCAAAAATGCATATTTTTATGTATTGTTCAGTATTTCCATTAAAACACCAAATATATTGCAAATTCGCATAGAATTAATTAATAATACACATTTTACTTCTAATCAGTGTTGGCAAAATGTTAATCTGATTAACGATTTAAAATTAACGATTAAAATGTTAATCGCGGTTAACGATTAAAATTAATTAATCGTAATCATCTGTATGATTAATGATAACATTTTTTAATCGTTAATCGTCGGTTGTGATTACGATTAATTAATTTTAATCATCAATCGGTAATCCGATTAAAAAACAATCTTATTCAGTGGTCTAGATTGTCTGCAATTTAAATTTAAACACCATATACGGTTATTCTTTTCTGTTTGACGCTTATGAAAAATACATAATACTTATATAAACAAATAATAATTATAATTTGTATAACATAAACTGGGAAGTTCTGCTGGTAATAGATCACAATCAAAATGCACACCAAATTGCTTAGATTTATGAGATAAACCGACTTTGCCATACCCGATTAACTGACCTGGTTGCAAAAGATAATTCCAGCATAAATTAATTAATCACCAAACCTACTTGATCAAATTAAGGGTTAATGATTAAAAATTAATTTTTTTAATCACGGTTGCAATTAACTATTTAATCAGATTAAATTAAATAATGATTAACTGTAATTCGATTGAATTTAATCAAATTAACTAATTGATTAAAAAACCAATTGATTAGTGCACTTGCGCAATTTTTGTAGTACCATTCTACTACCGTTTTCGCAAAAGACGATCACATTCTTCCCCTTTCTCCTACTTCCAAAATACAAATCTAGATAAAGGAGTGTCAAATTTTAGCTGTCACAAATTACACAACCTTGTTATATTGAATCATGGGGGCGATATTTTTTTTTTTGTTGACGGTGCTGCGCATTTTCTTCCATATCAAAATTTTGTCAAGCATACTTTGTATGGTACAAAATCAAAAAAAGGGTGCGCTATTCAAATGACGAGGAGTGTATATATGTATGTAGTATATTTTTGTTATTTTTATACTACGCAATTATATGTAGGTAAATTTTTTTAAAATATATTTATGGTCACCGTACATATAACGGTAATTTAGAGAAATACAAAATCTTCGATAAATCAGTAAATATTGAAGCTAATTTATTCAAAATTGATGATTGCAACAATTCTTTACCAAGAAATACGTTTATGACAAAATTTTGGAAAATGGGCGTAGCACCGCCCACTTGTGATCACATATATGTATCTCGCTAACCGTTCTAGCAATTTGTACCAAGCTCGGTATGGTTATTGTGCTTGCCACATAAAAGCAAACCGTTGAAAATTGTTGAAATCGGACTAAAATTGAGGCCGCTTTTCATATAACGGTAAATTTCAGATATGCTTGAAATTTCAATATTTCGAAATTTAAGGACGCTAATTTACTTAAAATGTATACACCCCGGCTTATCATGTAGCGGTAGCTTTCGGAAAGGTGGAAAACATATTTTAAATACTTGCGCCGGGTATTTAATGTTCGGCTCCGCCCGAACTTGGACTTTCTTACTTGTTTTATTCTATATTGCATTGAATTTTAAAACGATTTTTGGAATCAATAATATCTTTGAAATCACAAACTCCTTTAAAATAAATCCCGGCGTCAGAGAGAAAAAAAAACGCCACTTTAAATAAAATGTAGGTTTCAAACTAATTTATTTATTATTTATTTTATGGTAGCAGAGCTTCTCAAACAATATAGAAGCAATTTTTTCGATTTAAGTTGTTCCCGGGGGGATTGTGATAACGACATCCCGAAAATCCCGGGATCGGAAAAAGCTGAGAAATTAACATCCCTAGTCTAGACTTAATTTTCTTGACTTAATATTTGGCCAACCTGTTATATGGGAAACTGTGTTGGCGGTTAGTTCAAACTTAAACTACCGTAAAGCAGGGATCACACGATTTGTACATTTGTACACAAAATGCCAAATTTAGATTTGTCCTCATTTGCGCATTTGGATAGCGATGAACAAATGATTTGTTTTACGATCAGATGATTTGGCTGCTAAAGATCCAAACGACTTGTCGCACATTTGCACACAGCATTAATGTGACAAATATTGTCCAGATTCATTCACACGATTTAACGTTTTGGTCATCTATATATTAATACTCCGTTTGTTTGGCGATCCTACTGAACCGATTTCAAAACCAAGAATACCATTGAAAGGGTAATGTTGAAACACAATACCCGGCGAACGGCGAAGTTCGCCCTGCTATTTCGCTTACTTTAACAGAATTAGAGCGGTAGCGAAAACAGCTGATACCATTTCGTCGCACTCACTCTAAAAAAAAATTGTGTAAATTTCCTAGCTAAAAGGTAGCTTACTGATTTCCTACCTTGTTATTCACGAAATTACATGCTCGATTATTCAACGAATACTTTGTTTAAATTTCGGACTTTTTGGAGTGTAATATAGCTGCTGTGGTGTGAGTAAATTTACTACGAAAGTGTGTACAAGCTAAAAAATACACATCTGCTGTTTGATTTCTCCCGTAGAATTGTGTAAAGCCACTAACAAAGAGGATTTTTACACACGAAAATGTGTAAACGCGAAAAATACATATTCATCGTGTAAATTTACCAAAAAATTAAAAAAAAAAAAAAAAACTCGATTTATACTCGCGTTTTTAAACAGATTTTTTAGAGTGCTTATAATTTAGGTGACTACATTTTGAAAAATGAAACCATATTTAGAAATGATAACAAATATAAATATAAGGCAAGGAGGAATTATTATAAATTATATAAGCCAGATTTAACGAATCGATTACAGTATTTTTCAAACAACAAAAATAATTCGTGTTATATGTTGTTTTCTTCTAAATATTTGAAAGCAAAAAAACATATGGCCAACTTTGGCATGTACTGCCGCATCTCCCACCAGAGCGATAGAAATAAATCTATCGCCTCGAAACGCCGCCGGGCAAACTTCGCATTTCGCTTTGGCTGTGTTCAATTTCATATGCCGGCGGGTATTCTAATTTTGACAGCGGGAATTTCGCTGTGGTGAGTTCGCCGTTCGCAGGCATTGTGTTTCCACGGTATTATGTACATTTTTTATTAATTTTTTTTGCTAATTAACTTTATTAACGTTTGATTTGGTTTCTGAATACATATGTAGATGAGTTACATTTAAAAATAAAATAAACAGAAAGAGCAGCAATGTATCAAAAGACATACAATTTTTTTGTAAATAAGGAGATATCTAAGGGTGGAGAATTTGACGAAATTCCGGACAAAATCGGAGAATTTCATTGTCGAAATCCGGGAACTCCCAAAAATGAGTTAGCTACCCTGGTACATATGTATGTTTTTTTTTTTTTACGAGGAGGAAGCATCGAAAGCCTATACCCGTCAGTGTGGGACTTTAACCCGAACTAAACCTCCTACTGTCCGAGTACGAACCCCCCGGTACCACCGTCAAGTATTTCGTCGGGAGGCGGTTGAGCACTAGGCTCGCACGTTCGTTCCAGTCGGTTGTACTCAGTCCTGGGCTACGCCTAGTAGGTTTTGCCACGTCTTGTTTAAGGATAATTACCCTTTTTTTAACTATTTATTCATTTATCTCTTAGATACAACTTATTATTTTCGCCTTTATAGACAGTAAGAGCAAAAACCTTAGAATGCCTTATGCGACGAGTTTCAAGCCCGCATACGTATGTATATTGCCTTTGCGGTTTGAACGGTCTCGGTTCCAATCCGCACCAACGCCCCGTGTGGACGAAATTCGAAACTGCACTTTATTTGCGGCTGGAACGCCCTAGGTTCCAGTCCGCGCCTATTTTCGATTGCAAAAATTTTTTTTCGAGGTTGCCACTTGGGCGGCTGGAACGCCCTAGGTTCCAGTCCGCGCGTATTTATCGTTTTCAAAAATGGTACATATGTATGTATGCACATAAGTATGGATGTACATATGTATTTTCAATAATTGTGTACACAGTTTCGCTCGGTCCCTGATTGTATCGCTCTAAATGTTCTTCTTGGTCGCGTGTTTCCCCGAAACGTGTCATAACTCATACAAACTTACAGTTTTTATGTACAGTGACTCAAACAATTAACCATGCGGTGATTTCTTTTAAAAATTCGTTATGTTTTTCGAACTAATTTGTTTTTGTTTTTTTTTTCTATAAAAAGCCTAACCAAAGCCTAAACCAAAAAAATATAAATCACAGTTTTAAACTTTATACGAAGTTTAATTCAACAAATTTTAAAATTTTTAATCTGAATCTTTAGAACATTTTTGAGTATGCAGTTTTATAGCATAAAATTTTAATCTGATGAAGTGGAAGTTTCAACCGGCTGAAAATCGCTTTGATTTTTGAGTTTTTTTTTTGGCGACCGCTTTTACGGTTTTTATTTATATAACAAATGGCTCATTCCACGGTGACGGGTGTGACATTTCAATTCACATTTTAAGGCTTAACTCTTAAACTGTAATATGAAATTCTTTAAAACGAGTATTTTCTAATAGGTTTCCGAGATATACACAATGCCTAGAAAAAAATTTCAAAATCAATTTAATCCGAACGAGTTATCTGAATTTTTGTCACTGTGACTGGTGTGACGAGTACGCCAACCAAATTAGCTACTACTTACTTCCATAAGAGTTTTCCTGCTAATTATGTCTTCTGCTTATGGTTTTAAATAGTTCGTTGTATAGTTAAATAAACATTCTCAAATTTACGCCAAAGTTGCTTACCTCTATTGGAGATTATAGATTATATGTCCCAAATTCAACTGTGACGGGTGTGACTTGACCTTATGACGGGGTGAAGAGTTGAGCAAGAATACATAAATACACATTATTAGACACTAAACTAACTTTATTTCTCAAAAAATCGGATTTTACGAACACATACAAGATTCTGCCACCTAAAGACGGGATAATCCTTGATCGGACTCTTCATCTCCATTGTATTTATGCCTGAGTAATTGTAAAGTACCTTATTTTTTAAATAGTATTAAGCTGTTACCTGTCAAACCGAGGCCGTTACCAGTAAAATCCGTTTTAGATACTGTTTTTGCCCTGACAAGCGAAGTAATGGCTTCTTTTTATCCGTGACAGCATAGCTTTTATCTATATCTAATATCTTTTTTGTTAAATAAAAACTTCGTCTAAGGGGAGAATTTGTTTAGCTATACTGTTTGTACAGATCAAGTGAATGCGCAAAGTAGTTTTTATGTTTAAGCTCATTTAAGCTCAGATGGGCTGTATGCAAGAAACTCGTCTTCTATTGACTTCTGATTTTCCCCTGTTGTAAATAACCTCGATTCTCGTTGAAGGTCACTCTACTATTTCGAGCTCAAAAAGTTTCCTGAACTATGGGAAAAACATTACGAGCACAACATTAGGCAACACGTATTGACTTCGGAACCTTTCTTTGTTTCACATTAGGTCAGATTGGTGGTTGTTTTGACTAGCACGGAAATGACCTTAACACACTTGCATGTGTATCAAGACATGCGCTTTCGCATTTATTGGATACTAGCTTATACCCGCGGGTTTCACCTCACGTTTTTATACAAATATGAAAAATAATTTAATGATAATAGCCGTCATCGATTCGCCAACAGTTAGCGAGTGGCGAAACGAACGAACTCAATGAGGTACAAACAAACTCGCTATCGTCTATCAGTGCTAGCTAACTTTGTTGTTGCTTTCACATGCAAAATTCTTCTTTAAGCGACCGGAACTCAAACATAGCAAGCAGCGAAGTGGCGAATCGATGACGGCTATTATATTTCATTTCTGTGCCCATTTTGTTATAGCTCGTTACTTTTTAAGCGAGTTAAGGTATGTAGGCTGTTTAAAACTATGAAATTATAAAATCTCGTCTGCGCGCTAGGCATACGAAAGATATCAATCCCTCTAAGTTTACCTTAAAATGGTTCCAGGGATACGACGCGTGGACGTGTAACCTTCTTGGGCGTGCCACGGTGGGTTCTAATATTTCCAACTCAAATTTAGTAACCTGGCCTTGATAAAATACCACTCCTCATTACTGTAGCAAATGCCTCAAGAGGTATGTATGCATCATGACAGATTTACATTATAAGGCCCAAACCGGCTCCCCTTTTCCACTAAATGAAATTTTTTCTGCCAGTACGGCACTTATAAAATAAATCTCCATAACAAATCTAAAATACTTCCAGAGATTTTCTATCCTTCCAGAGATATGTAGTTATTAAGAAATGTTTAGTATGTATGGGAGGCGACATGCCCCTTTTTTATTAACTCACATTTTTTCCATGAACAATTGATACATTTTGTATACATACACAACTCCATTCCAAGTTACAGTATTCTTCCACAAACACTTCCAGGGATATGTGGCAAGAAAAAGTCAATTTGTACAGGAAGTTCCACGCCCCTTTTACTTATAACCCTAATCTTCTTCCACGAATTTAGAATTGATTTTACATACCCCAGTACCAAGTCCCAGTACTCTACCATGAACACCTCTAGAGATATGCAGTATAAAACAGTAAAAGTGTACGGGAGGTACGATGCCCCGTTTTCGAATAATGCAAATTTTTCTCCATGAGTATGGAATTAATTTTGTATACACATGTCGCTGCCCAGTTCCAGTCCTCTGCAATAAATACCTCCAGAGGTATGCAGCATAGACAAATTAATTTTGCATGGGAGTTGCCACACCACCTTTTCCAATAACTCTAATTTTTCTCCATGAGTATGGAATTAATTTTGTATACACATGTCGCTGCCCAGTTCCAGTCCTCTGCAATAAATACCTCCAGAGGTATGCAGCATAGACAAATTAATTTTGCATGGGAGTTGCCACACCACCTTTTCCAATAACTCTAATTTTTCTCCATGAGTATGGAATTAATTTTGTATACACATGTCGCTGCCCAGTTCCAGTCCTCTGCAATAAATACCTCCAGAGATATGCAGCATAGACAAATTAATTTTGCATGGGAGTTGCCACACCACCTTTTCCAATAACTCTAATTTTTCTCCATGAGTATGGTATTAGTTTCACATACATAATTACGTATGTATTTCCATACCAAGCTTGAGTACTTTACCCCAAACATTTGAAGAGATATTCAACTTTCAGTCAGTATGGGAGGTGCTGCGCCTCTTTTCCAAAATCGTCCATTTTTCTCTGTGAGTATGAATATGATTTCACACAGTGTTGGCAAAATGTTAATCTGATTAACGATTAAAATGTTAATCGCGTTTGACTAATAAAATTAATTAGTCGTAATCAACTGTACGATTAATGATTAAATTTTTTTAATCGTTAATCGCTGGCTGCGATTACGATTAATTAAGTTTAATAATTAATCGTTAATCCAATTAAAAATAAAATCTGATTAAGTTGTCTAGTTTGTCCGAATTTGAAACCAAACACCAGTTAGAGTAATTATTTTGTGTTTTACGCTTATAAAATGCACATAATACAAAAAAAATTATAATTATTGTTATTAGTAATACATAAACTGCTCAGATTGATAAGAAAACCCAACTTACCCATACCGGTTTAACTCGCTTTTGCTTTGCAGGAAAATTTCATCATAAATTAATTAATCACCAAACCTACTTGATCAAATTAAGGGTTAATGATTAAAAATTTATTTTTTAATCGCGGTTACGATTAACCGTTTAGTCAGATTAAAATTAATCATGATTAACTGTAATCAGATTGAATTTTATCGAATTAACTTCTTCTTCTTCTTATTTGGCGCTGTAACCTCCTAAGCGATTTTGGCCGAGTCCAAAACAGCACGCCAGTCATTTCTCTTCTGTGCTAACTGACGCCAATTGAAAATGCCAAGTGAAGCCAAGTCCTTCTCCACCTGGTCTTTCCAACGCAGAGGAGGCCTTCCTCTTCCTCTGTTACCAGCATCGCGGCCCGCGTTGAATATTTTCAGAGCAGGAGCGTTTCTGTCCATCCGAACGACATGGCCAAGCCAGCGGAGCCGCTGAATTTTAATTCGCTGCACTATGTCTATATCGTTGTAAAGCTCATACAGCTCATCGTTAAATCGTCTGCGATATTCGCCATCACCAACGCGTAAAGGTCCGTAAATCTTTCGCAGAATCTTTCTCTCGAAAACTCCAAGAGCCGCCTCATCAGATGCTTTCATTGTCCATGCCTCCGCGCCATACACCAGCACAGGCATGATGAGTGACTTATAGAGTGTGATCTTTGTACGACGAGAGAGGACTTTACTTCTCAATTGCCTACTCAGCCCAAAGTAGCACTTGTTGGCAAGAGTGATTCTCCGTTGGATTTCAAGGCTGACATTATTATTGGTGTTAATGCTGGTTCCCAAATAAACGAAGTCGTCTACTTTTTCAAACTTGTAACTGTCAACAGTGACGTGGGTGCCAAGACGCGTATGCTCTGACTGTTTGTGTGCTGACAGGAGATACTTCGTTTTGTCCTCGACAAAACGAAGTAAATCGAATTAACTAATTGATTAAAAAATCAATCGATTAGTGCCAACAATGATTTCTCATACATATCTCTATACCAAGTTCCAGTTCTCTCCCAAAAATACTTCCAGAGATATGTATGTAATATGAAAATTCCAATTTGTATAGGAGGGGCCTTGAGTTATCGGAATTACTTTCAGACTAAGACCATCCTTGCGAAATCCGTAGTAAGTGTACCAAATTTCGTTCTGATCGGGAAACCGGTTAAGGAAGTAGCCTATTTTTCAATCCAGGTCATAAACCATCTGTGAGCAAAATTTAATTTTCAAACAGGTGGCAATTCTTAAAAAGGTAGCCTATTTTCTAATCTAGGTCATAAGCTATCTGTGTGCAAACTTTCATGCAAATCAGTTCAGTCATTTCCGCGTATTACTTTCATTAAACTTTTCTAATAGGTGGCAGCTCCTAAAATATTGACATATTTTCCAACATAGGTCATAAGCTATCTCTGTGCCAAATTTCATGCAAATCTGTTCAGTCGTTTCCGCGCATTAATTTAATTAAGCTTTTTTAACAGGTGGCAACTCTTCCAAAAAATTAGCCTATTTTCCACTGTAGGTCATAAGCTATCTTCTTGCAAAATTTCATGCAAAGCCGTTCAGACGTTTCCACCTATTTACTTAATTAAACTTTTTTACCAGGTGGAAACTCATAAAAAGTATCCCATTTTCCAACCTAGCTCATAAGCTATCTGTGGGAAAACTGCCATGCAAATTTTTAATATTTTTATTGAGCTTTGTACCACGATTGTTTATTAGGAAAAATTGAAAAAGCAACAAAGTCTAAGCGGTAGAAGTTATAGCACTATTTCGGAGATCACCACATCTCCTCATCAGACTTCTTTTTNAAAATTGAAAAATCAACAAAGTCTAAGCGGTAGAAGTTTTAGCAGCTATTTCGGAGATCACCACATTTCCTCATCATACTCCTTTTTTGCTAGACTTCAGCAGCGATCGAGCCTGCGTAATCGATGTGCAAAGTCAGAAGCGTTAACCACTGAGCTGTGTACACCCCGTAAACTCTTGACTTTGTTGCTTTTTCAATTTTTCCTAATAAACAATCGTGGTACAAAGCTCAATAAAAATATTAAAAATAAAATGTTAATAAGCCACAATAACATTGCACGTTCCATGCAAATCAGTTCACTCATTTCCGCGTATTAATTTAATTAAACACTTCTAACAGATGGCAACCCTTAAAAAAAGTAGCCTATTTCCCAACCTAGGTCATAAACTATCCGTGTGCTAAATTTCATGCAAATCCGTTCAGTCGTTTCCGAGTATTAATTTAATTAAACTTTTTTAAAAGGTGGCAACTTTTAAGAAAAGTAGCCTATTTTCCAACCTAGGTTATAAACTATCTCTGTGTACAAATTTTCATACAAATCCGTTTACTCATTTCCGCGTATTAATTTAATTAAACATTTCTAACAAATGGCAACTCTTAAAAAAAATAGCCTTCTTTCCAACATAGGTCATAAGCTAGCCGTGTGCTAAATTTCATGCAAATCCATCCGTTCAGTCGTTTCCGCGTATTAATTTAATTAAAAATTGTTAACAGGTGGCAACTCTTAAGAAAAGTAGAGTATTTTCCAACCTAGGTCATAAGCTATCTGTGTGCAAATTTTCATGCAAATCCGTTCTGTCGTTCCCGCATATTAAATAAATTAAACTTTTTAACAGGTGGTAACTCTTAAAGGAAATAGCCTATTAACCAATCTGGCCCATCAGCTATCCGGGTACAAAGTTTCATGCAAGTCCCTTCAGTAGTTTCCGCGTGATGATTTCCCGAACATCCAAGCATACAAACCTTCACATTTATAATATTAGTAAGATTATAAAAGCTATGTGAATATTCACATTTGTTATATTCACATTGTTGTATTCAATATTGTTGCTAATGGTCTCTCGCATTTTATTTCATAAGAAATTCATATTTATATGGAAAAAAGTGCAAAAATCCGTCACCAAAAAAATTCACAAAAATCAAAGGGATTTCTTAGCCGTTTGAAAATTGCACTTCATTTGACAAAAATTGTATGGGCTATAAAAGTGCATACCCAAATATTTTCTAAAGATTCAGATTAAAACATTGAAATTTTGATGAAAATTTGATGAATTTTCCTAAATTTTGTGTAGAGTTTGAAACTGTGATATGGTTTTGGTAAAGGTTTGGACGGTATTTTTATAAAAAAATAACCAAACAAATTTTGCTCGAAAAACATTATGAATATTACAAAAAAAAAAAAATCAACACGTGGTCATTTGTTTGAGTCACTGTGTGTATGTAGGTACATACATTATGAAAGTAGCCTTTGCATCTACATATCTTCCCGGATTGTCGATACTAGTTTGTTAATCCGAATCTCATTGCTAATTCCTACCAATTGCTGCTGTGCTTATTAGTTTAACATCTATGGGTAACCACACTCCACTATCCCCCATCGATCATCTTACGGTCGCTTAAAATCCCCAAGCTGTCTTCGCACACGCTAAAAGTGAGTACGCGTGCGCTCACGCCGTCGGTCCTATTGTCGTTTTCGCTGTTGCTGTTGTCGTCATAATAATCATCGTCCCATCCGTCTCGTCATCGTTATCGTCGCCTTCTTCATCGCCATCGGTTTTTTCCGTCTCGTCGTATTGCCGCCGTCATTTCAGATATTTTATTGGCCTGATCACGTGTTAAAATTTATTGATTGTCCGCAACGCTTGGTTTCCTGCTGAGTTGCATGGGAGACGTACGTGTGGCCGCGCCGCTCATAATGCCCCCACCAGTGTTGCCGTTGAGAATTTTCAGAAAATCGCAAAAAAGGGGTTATTGACGAAAAAAGGCTCGCCATATAATTTTTGCTTTTATGTACTAGTAAAGGAATAAATCTTATTAATTTAAAAAGAAAATAGCGGGGCAAGTGTTTCACAAAACAGGGTTGCAAACATACACATAAATTGAGAAGAGTTGCATTTCCTCTAAAAGTTTTAAGTGATTCATTTTTTCGTACTTACAGGAGGAAATATTTTTTAATAACATACATTTCCTTAAAAAATCTCTGAAAGGTCAAAAAATCAATATTTTCAAAAAGTCGGGTTAAAGGGTATTGGCGCTTAAAAAGGGTCAATTTTCCCTTTTAGTCGCACAACGGCAACACCGCCCCCCACACACACTCACATTTTCAATAGCAAAGTTTCAACGTCTCGAATAAATGCATACATACATATAAGCGCACGTAAGCGCTTTCTTGCGAGCTGCTTGGTATGTTTTCAACTCGGAAACTACGTACACGAAAGGCATCACCAAATACGTTCAACAACCGCAACGGCAGTTGGCAAGTTGAATCCACATAGATAAGTAAGTTCATAACAGGCATTTGTTGTTGATCGCTTTGGGCGCAGCGTGTATGCCAGCATGCGATAGCTCGTCTCGCGCTTGTAATCTTTTGCATGTGTTAGATGTAAGACTGTAAATGGATTAATATTTGTTTAAATTTATTTAGAGTATTACTACATCGACTTAGTTATGAGCTCAATGTGTAAATCAAGAAACACAAACGGCAATGCATACTGTAGAACAAATAAGAAATTTCAAAACTAAGGTCGGTGTTAAAGTACGCTTACATAAAAATACAATCTCACTCAAAGCTCGTTTCTTAATCACCCCGTTTACACGGGCAAATCTCATTTTATTTTACTAGGTTTATATATAAGTAGATTATCCTAGCTCCCTAATCTGTAATTAGAAAAAGAGATTAGCCATACGAAATTCGTCCCTCGTTTATCTGTAATTATACAATAATCTCAGATTAAACCGATATCTTTTCGATTTATCGTTTATTTTTGTTAAGAAGAGGAGAAATGCCAGATGAAAAAGTAAACAAAAATGGACGCTAGCAAGGAAAAGAGGTTTGTAAAGATATTTTTAAACAAATATTATAACAAGCACAACAAATTTGACAGCTAATAATCTGAGATTTGCCTGTGTAAACGGGGTGACTAAAATCGAGCTTTGGTTAAGATTATGTTTATATGTAAACATACTTTTAGGCGTCAAATTTGTTGTGCTGACAATCCTCAAAACTCCAGGAAAATTTAAGTTTCTGCTCTGTGCTACCATGAGCACTTATTTTTTGCTACATTAAGCAACTTAAATATATTTTAACTTAATACATACAGTCGAGTCTCTATATAGCGAACGCCCGCTATAGTGAACACCTCGATATAGTGAACACCGAAATATTTACACAGAGTACTCTAAATAGTGAACAATCGAAAGCCTCTGAATAGCGAACTAAATTTTAAAAGCAACGGCAAGCATAAATTGACAAAAAAATACCAAATTTAACCGGAAATGAAAGCGGTTATTCCCTGAAATTTACCACTTTATTATTTGATGCTAATGTTTATTTGGTTCTTGTCGAGTTCCAACCGCTTGTGAGTGAATGTGCGCTGTTTTATGTGGTTTTTTAATTTTTGTGTGATAATAAATTTAGCATTTAAATAATTTTTAAATGTTATCATGTCTGGAATTTCCTTCCTTTCGTTGGAGTAATAATCTGAAATTGTTGAAAAAATCGGAAATTTATGGTGTAACTGCAGACATCTTCATAGAATGGTTTCCCTCACGCACATGAGTAATACATTTAAAATTCCTAACAGTTTGACCGAGTATTTTTTCTTTTGTTATTAGGTTCAAAATACTATTAAAAACTGACTATGCTGGCATAATATTATTGAGAGCTCTACGTGAAAAAGCGGTCCAAAAGTCAATTTCCTCATGCATGAAGCAAACATCTATTCGCGAATTCTTTCAATAAACATTCATATGTCCATTTATATTTCCCTAAGTATACATTTATTCCAAAGATCTGTTGCACTTACATACACAAACATGAATTTTGAGCAAATAAAACAAGTTTTTGAACAAAATAAGTCAACCTTAATATAGTGAACAACCTGGATGCTGTGAACAGGCCATGCAAAAATTAGTTCACTATATCCTGACACGACTGTATTTTATTAAAGTACTTTTACAAACCTGTTTTTCTTGCCAGCATCCGTTTTTGTGAGGGATGAAACGATACCATGCAGGTATCGATACCTTTACATGGAAGTAGTATCGTAAGAAAGAAAGTATCGATACCGGAAAATTATCGGTTCTAAATTATCGATACCTACTCGTGTTGGTACTTTTGGCTATGAAGGTATTCCGTATGAACTGGGGTCGAATAGTAACAGTCGTGAACGAGTAACTCGTAACTCGTAAAAATGACAAAATCGGATTATGACAGACTTGAAGGAACTTCTCATATCGTAATTCGATATTATTACAGGCGTGAACGAGCCTGTAATTATAAAATTTATCCAAATATATACAAATTTACTGCTATTTTGCTTATTTTAGTACCAACTACAATAAATTAAACGCTACGCAGAAGGAACTCATGGCGGAGTTCATGGCCGAACACCCTGACTAGGCAAAGAATTTACTCCCAAACTGCTCGCTTAAATGCTGTAGGGCCGCCAATTAAGGATGTGAAGCTGTGGAAGAAAGTAGGTTTTGATATCTTTAATGAAAATAAACATGAACGACGTTTCTTTTAATCTAGGTTTTAGCTGATCAAAAATACAACGCAAAGAGGAAGCTTTCTTTTAATAAGGCTTCAAAACGGCGGACAGGTGGCGGACCTTTTCAGGAAAAGGTTTTAACTCCAGCTGAGGAGCTCCTTGTGGAAGCAGCGTGGCATACGGAATGCAATTACAACCTCAGCTGTAGCCAGCTCCAGTAAGAGCCATGAGGAATCAAATTCTAGCCAGCTTGATTTGCCAAGCACCTCAGCTCGCTGTAATACTCCTGCTCGCTACATTACTCCTGCTCGTAGTGTGAGATCCTCTGCAACTCCAAAATGTTGAGGAGAATTTAAAGATGACAGCAGAACACCAAAAAAAACATGGGTGAAAAATTTGACAAAATGATTTATATTCACGAGAGGCAGCTTCAAATCGGTGAAAGGCAGCTGTAAATTAATGAAAGGATGCTGGAAATTAAAGAAGAAAAGCACCATACTCAAATGGCGGGCAAAGAGATAGACCTTAAAATTAAGTCGTTAGAGCTGGAGGCATTACAGGGAAATTTCAGAAAGTAATGATGCATGTAATATGGTATGAGATTTTAAGTTTAAGAAAAATATTAATGTTTTTTATTTTGTTTTATGAATTTATGGACGATTACTTAATTTATTTAATTTACTTACTGTACCGCTAGTGATAAGAACTAGTTTTGGAAAACTATCGATAGTGTATACATTCGATAGCGATAGTGCAAAATATTCCATAGTATTGATACTATCGAAAGCTTGTTTTGACTTTGTCAAATTCAATGGATTTTCTTGTCAAATATGTGAAAACACATTGTAAAATTAAACTTTAATAAATAATATAAAAAAAACTTTTTAATATACAACGCTTTTATAAATGGACTAAAAAGTAGAAAATAATATTTCTCAGACCCATAGAATTTGTTTTGATAACTTTTGATTTTGAAATGTTTGCAAAAGTCATTATAAACAATCTATGAAATTGAAAATGAAAAACGTGGAGCGCATGCAATACAAAGCATTCGATTTAATTGACAATAGTCAAACTACATAACGTAGACCTAAAATTTCTACAGCGAAAGTAGAACTTTGAAATCGATTTTAAGCGGTCGTTATTCATATACCCACATACATACATACATATATTACTTTTCATATCAATTCAAGTGTATTACATGCGCCCCACGNTCCGCTGTAGCAAACGTAGTACATAGGGCGACATCTAGATGTCATCTACCTCGCCCTATTCACTACAAATGTCGCCCTATGCACTATGCGGGACTTTTCAAAGCAAAGGTTTTATGGTGTCGGACACACAACATTGAAAGTTTCTGGATCCACAACATTGAAAGTTTCTGGACACACAACATTGCAAGTTGATAAAAGTGTTGTAATAAAAAGGGTTCTCGCTTGACATAGATCAGAATAGATCTTCAGTCGTGTACATGCCTAGCTGGATGGGCTACCTGTCCGGTTTTGGCTCATAATATTGTTACGATTATCCTTGAAACCTCGTCCGGATTTCCCAAATCCCTCGGTTCGTATCGCTGGATTGTTAAATAAATGCAATCGATGACCAACAATTAACTTTATTGTACGACAAACAATTTACAATACTCGCTAATACAGTAAAAACACTTTACAATACTTGTTAAAGCAATAACAGCGCTTAACTAAACTTGGTAACACAATTAAACTTATAGCTTGCTTATTCGCAACTCGCTTCTCTGCTTACTTTACTTGTAGCTTGCTGACTTGTAACTCACTCACCTCGCGGTGGCGGCGCCCTTATATACCTGCGCTGGCACTTATGGCAACTCTAGAACATTCTGAAGTTTATCGCTCATTCTCTTTCTCTCA
>NW_016157687.1:97927-116106 GCF_001687245.7 Rhagoletis zephyria | reverse complement strand
TTTGTAGTACAATTAACTTTATTGTACGACAAACAATTTACAATACTCGCTAATACAGTAAAAACACTTTACAATACTTGTTAAAGCAATAACAGCGCTTAACTAAACTTGGTAACACAATTAAACTTATAGCTTGCTTACTGTTCGCAGTGTTCATCCAACTTGACGTTTCTCTTTGTGGAACATTCTACGTCATTCTTCGAACATTCTGCCTATTTCTCGTTGTTCGCTTTGTGTTGCCGCAGTATTCGCCACAATATAATCGGCAAAGGTATGGGAAAATGAAATAAAGTTTTGTCAAAATATGCCCATTTCGTAACTAGAAATACCATAAAGATTATTTGTATAAAAAGTTCACATCATATAACTTGTGTAAAACAAAAAGAGATCGTGTATTTCAATAACACATTTTATAACAAAAAATATGTTATATGTATCTTTTATTGTCCAACTCTAACAGAGTGAACAAAATATACAACTATCGATAGTGCTAAGAAAAATTCGATAGTGGTGGCAATATGAAACCATCGATAGCCCCATCGATAGATCTCCATCACTAATAAGAACATTATATTTACTACCTCATATGTGATGAATCATTGATCTCTTAAAATAAATGAAGTTACAAGCAAAAATACGTTTGAAGATAGATTTTATTTGAATTTACTTCCAAACTAATATAAAAAGTCAATGTTTAGGTTACATATAACTATTATTGCTCTTATAAACAAACCGAAATGCGTTTCATGTATTTTTCAGATCAAACACAGTCTTAAAGAGTTAAAGGCGCAATAACTGGTATAGTACACACAACTGATTAATTCGAGGTTAACAGCGAATGTAATAGCAGTGCAATGGGGTATAGTCGTTGCGCTGGGTATGCAGTTACAGTTGCATGGCTATACTCAATCGCGACTCCTGCGTCCTCGTTCGCGCACTGTGGGCAACGTGGGCAACCTGTGTGCGAGATGCGGTAACCAATCCGAGTGGAGCCTTGGGTCACGGCAGAAAGAGAGGGAGCTTCGGTGGGGCCACTCTGACTTATTCGGTTTAAGGGCTCACTGAAGTCTGCAGCGTCTGTTCACCAGTAGGTGCGGCTGCAAGCGGGTGTATGCTTGGAGCAAGCGGCTCGCTATATAAACGTGTATTTGGTTGCGAAACCACCACCGTCTCAGCAATGGGTTGTACGATGGGTTTGGGACCCGCCACGTAAAAACCACTTCCAGTGAAGAAGCAAGGCAAAGCCTCGGATGAGACCCCCCTTATGATGACGACCACGGCAAACGTTTAAAGGACTACGATTTGAGGGCATGCACCTGGAATGTCCGGACCCTTAATGGGGAAGGTAAGCAATATCTGGGGCCTTGCGACGTCTACTACAGCTGCCATGTAAAGGAGCGCAAGTTCGGAGTTCGATTTGTGGTGGGAGAGACACTCCGTCGCCGAGTACTGCGTTCACCCCGCTGGATGAGCGTCTAGCCACAATCCGTATCAAAGCAGGATTCTTCAACATCTCGCTCATCTACGCCCATGCCCCGATGGAAGAGAAGGATGAGACATCCAAGGATCTCTTCTATGAGCGCTTGGAGCGCACGTACGATACCAAAATCGTGCTTGGCGACTTCAATACCAGGGTGGGCAAGGAAGGGATCTTTGGAACCACCGTCGGAAAATTCAGCCTCCACGACGAAACGTCCGACAACGGATTGAGGCTGATCACCTTCACCGGGGCCCGAAACGTGGTAGTATGCAGTACTAGGTTCAACCATAAAAAGATCTACGTAGCTGTCTCCGGATCAAAAAACGAGAAACCAAATCGATCATGTTGTGATAGACGGAAGGCACGCTTCCAGTGTTTTAGACGTACGCACACTCCGAGGCCCAAACATCGACTCGGACCACTATCTTGTTGCAGCCAAGATACGCACCCGCCTCTGTGCAGCAAAAAATGTGCGCCCAAATATGCAAGGAAAGCTTAACGTCGAAAAGCAGCAATCATAACAGACAGCCAGCGTTTTCGCTACTCGACTCTCTCACCTGCTCTCAGAGAGCACTCTTCAACAAACCGACATATGCGAGCAGTGGAACCACATTTCCCGCTCATTAAGTACCGCCGCCGAAGAAGTAGTCGGATTTCAGCGAGCCCGAAAGAACAACTGGTACGATGAGGAGTGTCAGGAAGCTGCAGAGAAAAAAGATGCCGCCTACAGGGCCACGCTGCGATCGGGCGCAACGCGCGCTATGTGGGACCGCTATAGGGATCTGAAGAGGGAAGCGAGACGTATTTGCTGCAATAAGAAGAGTGAGGCCGAAATACGTGAGTGCCAAGAGCTTGAAATGCTGGTCGACAGGAGGAATGCCCGAAAATTTCACCAGAGAGTTAGGCGACTTACGGAAGGTATAAAGACCGTCCCGCACTCCTGTAAGAACAATAATAGCGCCCTTGTAACTGATGTCCAGAGCACTTTTCCGGCCTAATAAATGGGAGCAGCACAGAAAGTTGTGGAGAAGAAGAACCCGAGTCCGCAGTCGATGATGACGGAGTCGACGTTCCACCGCCTGACTATGACGAGGTACGTATAGCAATAACGCGGCTGAAAAACAACAAAGCCGCTGGAGCTGACAGCCTGCCAGCTGAGCTATTCAAGTACGGCGGCGAGGAGTTGATAAGGTGCATGCATCAACTCTTGTGCAGAATATGGTCAGATGAACGCATGCCCGACGACTGGAATTTAAGTGTGCTCTGCCCAATCCACAAGAAAGGTGACCCCGCCATTCGCGCCAACTACCGCGGGATCAGCCTTCTAAGCATAGGTTACAAGGTCTTATCGAGCGTATTGTGTGAAAGACTGAAGCCCACCGTCAATGAACTGATTGGGCCTTATCAGTGTGGCTTTAGACCTGGCAAATCCACCATAGACCAGGTATTCACAATACGCCAAATCTTGGAAAAGACCCGCGAGAAAAGGATCGACACTCACCACCTATTTGTCGACTTTAAAGCCGCTTTTGACAGCACTAAAAGGAGTTGCCTATACGCCGCTATGTCTGAATTTGGCATCCCCTCAAAACTCATACGGCTGTGTAAAATGACGTTGAGCAATACCACCAGCTCCGTCAGAATTGGAAAAGACCTCTCCGAGCCGTTCGCCACAAAACCGGGTTTCAGACAGGGCGACTCCCTTTCATGTGACTTCTTTAATCTGATGTTGGAGAAGATAATAAGAGCTGCAGAACTGAACCGCTCAGGAACAATTTACTACAAGAGCGTGCAATTGCTGGCTTATGCCGATGACATCGACATCATCGGTAACAAAAACCGCGAAGTCTGTTCTGCCTTTTCCAAGTTGGATAGGGAAGCAAAGCGAATGGGTCTGGTGGTAAACGAGGACAAGACAAAGTATCTCCTGTCATCAAACAAACAGTCAGCACATTCGCGCCTTGGCACCCACGTCACTGTTGACAGTTACAATTTTGAGAAAGTAGAGAATTTCGTTTACTTGGGAACCAGCATTAACACCGGTAATAATGTCGGCATTGAAATCCAACGCAGAATCACTCTTGCCAACAAGTGCTACTTTGGACTGAGTAGGCAATTCAGGAGTAAAGTCCTCTCTCGACGTATGAAAACCACGCTCTATAAGTCACTCATCATGCCCGTGCTGGTATATGGCGCAGAAGCATAGACAATGACAACATCCGATGAGGCGGCGCTTGGAGTGTTTGAGAGAAAGATTTTGGGGAAGATTTACGGGCCTTTACGCGTTGGCGACGTCGAATACCGTAGACGATGGAACGATGAACTGTATGAGCTTTACAACGACTCGGACATAGTACAGCGGCTCCTCTGGCTTGGTCATGTCGTTCGAATGGACACCGACGCTTCAGCTCTGAAAGTATTCAACTCGGAACCCGCTGGTGGTAGCAGAGAAGAAGGGAGGCCCCCACTGCGATGGAAAGATCAGGTGGAGAAGGACTTGGCTTCACTTGGCATTTCCAATTGGCGTCAGTTGGCACAGAGGAGAAACGGCTGGCGTGGTTTGCTGAACTCGGCCAAAATCGCGTAGGCGGTTACTGCGCCAAAAAAGAAGAAGAAGAAGAACAGCGAATGTTTGATTTGATCTCGAAGGGTTTGACCAATTCGTGTAAATTGCGTTTCTTCTCCAATATCCATTACTGGTGGACTGGAATTTTAAACTGAATACAAATTTTGTGCAACGCTGCACAGATGTTCTCACAAGAATTCTCCAGCGTCCTTTTAGCACAGCAATCGTCCGCTCAATAATATTCCGCGCCTTGGAATGAGTTTCGTTAAATTCTGTTTCACCTGATCCATCTTGTGGGCTTCTGTATGGTGTCATGGCCATGGCTCAAGCGGATATCCAGATTCCGCTGTTGACAAGTAAATAATATATTTTTTCACCATGAATTTAAGAAAAGCGTTTAACATTTTCATAATACCGAGAATTCTCGTTTCTGTTATTCAGAAAACGTTCTTCCAGAACCATTCTTTGCATAGAATGTTTCCAGACGAACGAGTCATGGGCTGCATCTCCATACTGATAATTGACGGCAAGAATCTTGCAAGTGTGGTCCAGTGTTGCCACAAAAAATTACCAAATTCCTCAAAAACAAATGAAAACTCCTCAAAACCCGAACAAACTACTCAACATTTCTTATTACGGATATGAGTTTGTGTACTGCATACTATTTTTAGATACTTAGTGTAAAAATTAATTACATTCTCCAATTCAATTGGTACATTTGTTCTTGCGGTTACAACAAAGTATCGCCGTCATTTTTTATGCCTTGGTTTGTATATAATACTGCTGCAACTATATCCGTGCCCAATATGGTCCTCAAGTGAGTCCTACACATTTCTAAACAACTAAATATAATATTTTTTAAATGGGAAACTTATATGAACCTGAAGAATATTTTAATTAAAAACTGTTTTCTTATAATTTTCTGGATCTAATGAAGAATCAATATGAATATCCTTATAATCGAACAATGCGTGTTCTCTCCATTCGTTATCGATATTTTGCAAGTTCAATATAAGTTGAAAATATATCGATGGAATGGAAAAAATTATCGATAATATTTTGAAGAGCGAAAAACACCACACAAGCGGCTTGACAAACCAAGCGAAATATCCCTTTGCTTAAGGCTATTTATGTTGTGTAGGGGGGTGTTTGAAGGTTGGACAAGTCGTTTGAGGGAAATGTAAACAAAACTCAAAATTTTATGATTTTCTGGCCGCCATGTTGACTTTTGATCAAACCGCTTACGTTGTGTAAGGTTAAAATCGCCCCATTCGCAACCGGATTTTCACCATATGAAGACGCAAGAGAGAAAAATCCAAGAAAACCAAACTCTTTTACATTTTGAGCCGGAAGAAAACTAAAATTCTTTGCTTGAACGAGTCATGTTTGCATGGTGTATGGCGAAATGGGAAAAGTGGGTTTGCAGAATGTTTGACAAGATGATTGTGTGGTGTATTTCGCTCTTTATAAAACTTCGGAAAGTTTGGAAAGCATTTGTTATCTGCAAATATATCAAGAGAAAATTCCTCAAAATAAAAATCCTCACAAAATACTCAAGCGCACCCGATATTCCTTACGTTTTGAGGAATTACTCACAAAGTGGTCACAAATCTGGCAAAAGGAATATTGTATTGAATTTAAATGCTAAATTCCTTGAAAATTAAATAATTAATAAATTTATAAATTACTTTGTAAATTAAAGAGATTATATAAATTTGTTTAAATTTGATTGCATCAAAAAGAACTTCTTATAATAATAAAATAAACTTATTAATTTATGCTTCTGATTTATATATACTTATATACATACACTTGCATCCACTTGAATAGCGACGGGCAAAATCTGAATTTATTTTTTATATGGAAAAATTAAATTCGGATTTTGTTTGCCCCTTTTGAAGTGCAAATAAGAGAAATTGGCTATAATAATACATTTATAATACTACAAAAGAAACAAAACAAAAGATATTCGTTCAAATTGACAACTCATACTTATAAAAGTTCAACTGAGATCAAACACGGAGGCGCATATCAAAATCCGGACAAAGGAAATTATTAACATTTTACCATATTATAAGAAAACGAATAAAGTACTGGTCAAAATAATAGCACGGCAACATTTTTAGCAGTTTTGACTATTTTTTTGTTTGTTTAGTGTCTACTAATTTTTTATAAAAGTTGTACAAAACATAAAAACTACGAAATCATTAAAATGTGGAGCTTTTTAATTCGAATTTCTATAAAAATTTTATGTAAGCGGTTTTATAGCTTATTAAATTTTACTATAACTCAGTGTAAGCTTATAGTTGCTAAAAATTCCAATAACTAAAATTTTTTTTCCCCGACTGTATTGTTAATTTTCTTGGATAAACAAAAAATTATGTAATGTTAACGAGATGTTAAGAAGAGAGAAGTTTCGCTAAAACCGACATCGATAGTTTTCAAAAACTATCGATAGAGGCGACAGTTTTCAACTATCGACACTATCGATTTTACTATCGATAGTATCCCAGCTCTACTTTATTGTGGATTGGGCAGAGCACACTTGAATTCCAGTCGTCGGGCATGCGTTCATCTGACCGTATTATGCATAAGAGCTGATGCATGCTCCTCGCCGCCGTACTTGAATAGCTCAGCTGGCAGGCCGTCAGATCCAGCAACTTTGTTGTTTTTCAGCCGCGTTATTGCTATTCGCACCTCGTCAAAGTCAGACGGTGGAACATCGACTCCATCGTCATCGACTACTGGGGGTTCGGTTTCATCTTCTCCACTACTTTCAGGCCTGCTGCCATTCAATAGGGTGGAAAAGTGCTTCCTCCATAATTTAAGTACGTTCTGGACATCAGTCTCTAGGTCACCATGGTTGTTCTTACAGGAGTTCGCCCCGGTCTTGAAACCTTCCGTAAGTCGCCTAACTCTCTGATAAAACTTTCGGGCGTTTTTCCTGTCGGACATCATCTAAAGCTCTTCGCACTCACGTATTTCGGCCGCTCTTTTCTTATTGCGGCAAATACGTCTCGCTTCTTAAACATGGCTCGCGTTGCGGCCGATCGCAGCGTGGCCCTATAGGCGGCGTCTTTTTTTCAGCGGCTTCTTGACATTCCTCATCGTACCAGTTGTTATTTTGGGCTAGCTGAAATCCAACTACTTCTTCGCCGGCGGTACTTAATGATCGGGGAATGTGGTTCCACTGCTCGCGTATGACAGATTGTTGAAGAGTGCTCTCAGAGAGCAGGTGTGTGAGTCGAGTGGCGAATAAATTGGCCGCATGTTGTGATTGCAGCTTTTCGACGTTAAGCTTTCCTTGCATTGTTGGGCGCACATATTTTGCTGCACAGAGGCGGGTGCATATCTTGGCTACACAAGATGGTGGTCCGAGTTGATGTTTGGCCCTCGGAGTGTACGTACATCTAAAACGCTGGAAGCATGCCTTCCGTCTATCACAACATGGTCGATTTGGTTTCTCGCTTTTCGATCTGGAGACAGCCATGTAGCTTAGTGGATCTTTTTATGCTGGAAACTAGTACTAAATATTACCATGTTTATGGCCCCGGCGAAGTCGGTCACACTCAGTCCGTTATCGGACGTTTCGTCGTGGAGGCTGAATTTTCCGACAGTGGCGCCAAAGATTCCTTTCTTGTTCACCTCAATTATAGTTCTTTATACGTTTTCCGTGCTCGTCATCAAAAAAAGGGAGTCTCATCCGAGGCTTTCTGAACTTTTTCATTGGGCGGGGTTTTAACATGGTGGGACCCAGACGCAGCGCATGAGCAGTTTTACGCCTTCTTACTTTAGCTCGCTCCCAAACGGGTGTTTGATTGCTACCCAGAGGATACGTGCATATAAATATCCGGACGTTGTGAGCTGCGATTTGAACCGTACGCACAAGTTGTCCACTTCTGCGCACGGATCAACCCATTCATATTAGTGGAGAAAAAATTCCGAAAGAAAATTCGCCTTGGTTTCGGCTTTCGATACGAGTATTTTTTCGATACCTACTCAGTACATGGTTCAAAAGCATTGATACCAAAATTACTGGGTATCGAACGAAAAGTATCGAGTATGTACTTGTATTTAATCATATCGTGTCATCCCTAGTTTTTGTTTACTTTTACATGTGACATTTCTCCTCTCCTTCGCGAAAATAATCGATAAAACTAGGTTGGCCATCGAAAAGTTACCGGTTTAACCTTAGATTTTTTTATAATTACAGATTAAAGAGGGACGAATTGTGTATGCCTAATCTCTTTTTCTAATAACAGCCTAGGGAGTTAAGCTCGAAAACATAATATATGTAAACCTAGTATTATGCAGACAAACCAGATGGCCGGTTGCTCAGTTTGGTGTGGGTTGGTTAAACCGAGTTTGGTACACGGTGCACGTTGATTACGGGTTTAAAACTAAATAAAAATAGCAGACGTACATATAGAGTTGACAGATTGGATTTTTCACCCTGAGCATCAGGTACTTCCGATCAAATTTTGCGGCTCAGGTTTTGCCACAAAAATCTCAGGGCTTGCGAAAAATTTTCAGTTGTTATTCATTTGTCTTTTTCCATGCAACAATTTAATTTGATGTGTATTTTCGATAGCGCTGAAGTGGCCATCTCTATGTCTAGTATTTTAGGCAAAATATGTGCCATCTCTATGGTTTTGTCTACATTTCGCCTGAATTATGTTATTGTGTTTGCTATGCTTCCTTTAGGGAACTCAGATTTTTTATGCGCGAAATCAGTACGTTAGACTTTTTCATGCTAAAAAAACCAGTACTTTTCAGTACATTTTCATTCAAAGCAAAATTATAAATGTAAGCATCAGATAATACTTTAAAACGCCAGAGTACGTGTTTTTAAATAAAATATAGTTCATAAAAATAAAAGTGTTATAAATTTTGACATGAGTGCACATATAATACAATAAATTATTATATATTTATGACATTTTTGAATAGCATCAGTAAGATCAGTTCCATCTTCAGTGTTTAAATAGTCAAAGAATTCTATACATTTCATTTCAAAATTACTTTTAATTTGAAGCTCATTTTTAAAAATTTTGATTATAAGTCGGTTTCTCTCTTTGCGCCAGGAAGCAAACTTTATACTTAAGATACTGGTAAAAAAACAAAATTACATATTTTTTTGAAACTGTGGAAAAGTACCACTATTTAAGAGCTTCATCCATGTTTCCTCATGGCTTAATTTTTTTTGCAACTACGCAAAAACTTTGAAAGACTAAGAATTCTGAAAAGAGTATTTAACTCTATGTCTTGTATGCAAAACTCTTTTACAATGTCAGTAAATTGCGAAATAAGAATTGTAGGTTATGGGCAAAAGCCATTCAAATATTCAAATTTATTGTTATTAAACTGAAAGTTATTTTCGAGGCAACTAAAAACACACGACGTAAATACGTCAGCCTTCTTTTTAAATAATTTAAGCTCCATCAAACTATCGCAACTTGTACGTAAAGACCCGGCGCTAGGCCCATAAAACGAATGATCTCTTTGTTGTGTTAATTTCTTGGGCATATCAAACATTATCTGAAACATGTCAACTGTAATTAAATTAGTTTCTTTTTACTTACTGTACTGTAATTTAAGGAAGTTCCTAAAGTATTTTGCTTGAATTGAAAATTCAGTACAAATCAGTACAAATTTTGAAAAATCAGGACATTAGCGTACTGATTGAAGAAATGAATAAAATCAGTACAAGATTAGAAAAATCAGTACTGTAGTGATAAAAACTACGGTTGCCGCTTCCTTGTCCAGAGTTTGGAAGCAATTGTGAACATATTCTCGTATTTCATATCCATTCAGTTTATTCGGTCGGTCTACTTATCATTACAATGCTACTGACTGGACTACAGACAGCGCAGTGAAATTAAAAACTATATGATATATGTATGTACATATTAGGGATCCCGGTATTTTTGATGCCCCGATTTGCTTGCATTAATCCCGGGATCCCGAAAAATTTGAAATATCGAATTGATAGTAAGAACTTGTTTATGAATTTTGAAGTATGATCTTTTTAAAATACCGTTTTGACTGCAATTAACAAAAAGCTTGAAACTGTACTTTTAAATTGCAGTCTGAGCCTTTTTTGAAGAAGATTTAAATGAATTTACTCATAGCGTCGCTAATGTAAACGAAACCGAGAGTTTTAAGTAAAAGTTAGATAATTGTTTACATCAATCTACTCAAAACTTTTTCAAATAGAAAAACTTATAATTTGACCGACGTGGTAGTAGAAGAGGTTCAAATATTTGTAATGCAGGAGATAAAGGTCATTATCTTCAGATGGCTTATGACTACCTTTTGACAGGTCAGCCTAAAAGTGTTAAGGCCGAAACATTTATTTTTCATCAGTAGGTTTTGTATGTAAAATCTTGAGGTCAAGATTAGAAGACTCCGCTTTGAATGCTTTGCTGCTCTTACGAAAACATTTTAGGTGCAATAATAACAACACCGGGACAAAAAAGGGGTGTGTGTTTTTAACCAGACCCACCACTAACATGTATTTCGACCCGCTGAATCCGATTCTGTGATCCGTTTGACTACTACACCCTCAAAATATCGAGTAAATTGCGAAAAATGGCAAAAAATTGCCATTTCTTTATAGAGTAGAATAAACATAAATTGTTTTTGTATATTTTTGTTTAATGATTTTTTTGTTAATCATTACTTTCAAAAGTACCCGGTATTTATATTGGTATTTGTGATGTATACGCTCCTCAATCACATGGGTTTTTAAATACAATTTAAAAAATGTTTTACTTTAAAATTTGTCTGATTTAATAAATATCGCTAGCTTAGAGTGCAAAGTTGCTAAGTCCCAATTTTAAAATTGTACAGGAGAGGAAAAATTAGCCATTTTTTTCAAGTATTTCGCAAAACTTTGAATACAACATTTTGCCTGTTTAAAGCAAAGCAAAACTCCATACGAATCAGAGGGATTCGATCTTTTTTAAAAGATTTCGAACTATTTTAGCCTTATCGAATTTTCGGAGCATTTATTGGATATAGCAAATTTTCCTTTCATTGAATATAAACGAAAAAAAAAACAGGGATCTTTACCCTTTTCGAACTATGCATTTTTCCTAAAAATTAAAGTTAGTAACTTTTCACTCTAAGCTAAAAATATGAGAGTTTTACAATCAGTTTATCGTAGTTATTACTCATATTCATAAAAGTTATGACTCAATGTGAATCCTGAGATTACTTTAAAAATATCACGAAATTCCGGGATCACAATATTCCTCTTATTTTGGCATCCCTAGTAAATATATCGATGGTCATAAGCAATAACCGCCTAAGTCGAAAAACGTGAATTCGAGAAAAATCGTTTTAAACATTTGGGTTGTAAGGTTATGGGGAAACCAAAATACGTTCGTCTAAGACTTTTTAATTAGACAAGCTGGCGAGATGGGGATTTCACATACACTCGGAATAGTAGTTGCAGAAGACGATAGCATATATAACTCAATTCTTTCTTAAATCGACTTAGGCGGTTATTGCTTATGACCAGAGATATATTGTTATAAGAATCATAATCAATAAAGAACTTGAATGTCTAGGGTGATCCCTCTAAACCTTGTTTTTTTTTTAATTTTAAATAAAACATTTAAATCAGAACTGGTATTTACTTTTTAAAAATAAGTTAATTCAAATGTTTTCCGCAAACAGAACATAACCGTAAATAACGAGCGCTACCGCACCATGATAAGTGCTTTTTTGTTGCCTAGATTTAAAGCTAAAGCAAGTGATGTCCATGATTCAATAATACAAGGTTGTGTAATTTGGTAAAGCTCAAATTTGACACTCCTTTATCTAGATTTGTATTTTGGAAATAGGAAAAGGGGAATAATGTTATCGCCTTTCGCGAAAACGGTAGTAGAAAGGTACTAAAAAGTACGCAAAGTATGCAATTAGAAGTAAAACGTGTATTAATAATTCTATGTGAATTTACAATATATTTGGTGTTTTAATGGAAATACCAAACAAAACGTAAAAATATTCGTTTTAAATTTAAGTTATTTTATTAGTCATTTCCTGGAACAAATCTAGAAGCTGTTTTTTCATGGCAGAAATACACTCGGAGGTTTCCCATTGCCTGTCGAGGGACGACTGCTGTTAAGAAAAAACCTTTTTCCATATTTTTTGCGATGTTGCTTTGACCAGGGCTTGAACCCAGGTGCTGATGAGTGAAAGCGCGCACTGCTTACCACTGCACCACAGCGGCCGACTATTATTATTATTAGAAAAAATATAAATATAAACAAAGCAAATAAACCACTTATATCTTCTTTATTTTTTACCTGCGCCAAATAAATTTGGTATCGTTGAAATCAGCTTAAAAAGTTCTATCAATCGGCAAACAGTCGCTATTCTAGACGAATATTTAGTATGAAGAATTTTCGGTTTTACTATTAATAGTAGAGTGAGCGCAACATTCTGTACAAGTAAAGGAGCGATTTTATATGTGGCAGCGAGAATACTGTTTTGTTACAAAACCTTTCTATTGTTGAATCAAGGTGATGTCGGCAACATTTGGCTTCAACAAGTTATCTTGTGATATCAGACCTCTGGATTTTTTTCTTTGGAATTGTGTGAAGTTAGAAGACTTCGTCGATAAGCCAGCTATGATTTAAAACTTGGTAGCCAATATTACTATCGTAATTCGCGTAATTATGGAAAAAAATAAACAATTGAAAATTCGACTTTGGACCCACTACAGCGTAGTCACGGCCAACATTTGAATGAAATTATTTTAGAGAAAATGTCAGAGAATGTTCTTTCGGATGATAATAAAGATTCAGACACTCAGTTCTGTTTTAAGTGTTTTATTTAAAAAAAAAAAAAACCAAGGGGCCGTATGCATAAAGCCTAAGCAAATGCTTTTTCTTAAAATTTAAGTGAAAGGTATGAAATTTTGAGAAAAACCAATCACTTAGTTTTTATGCATACGGCCCAAGGTCTAGATTGATCACCCTATATTTCTCGATTACGAAAAATCAATATTTAGACTTTTTGAGATCTTGTTAAATTCAGTAAGAGCGGAACATTAAATGATAACTTCTCAAGAATTTCTGGAAAATTTAAAGAACCAACAAAAAAAATTAAAGACAAACATAAGCAGCTAGACAATTCTTCTTGTTTCTAGTGTTTGTAAGTTGATAAGGTTTTAACGAGAATAGTAAGATGGCATCAAAATAAAGGTAATGAACGCTGCGTTTACATAAGACAATTTAAGACAAGACAATTCGGAATATGTATTAATAGTCAAATGGTTCAAAAGTAGGCTTCCAGACAATTATAAAGAAGATACATTTTTCAGCAACCGCCGCACAGAGGGGTAATCGACCCTGAAAGTGGAGATCAATTCATACGCATACTTAATTTCAAGGAATGAAACCGATTCAAAATAACGTTCCGGTTTGGGTTTCGGTTTTGCCAAGTGTTTCGGTTTCGGTTTTGGTTTCGTTCTTCAAAATTTATTTCGGTTTTGGTTTCGGTTTCGTTCCGGTTTCGGTTTTTCACAGAAATTTTGTTGATATTATTTAAATCACAATGTCTTAAACGTTGAGGAAAGAAAATCGAAAATTACAGTTCACTGATAATATCAACACTAGGTTCTTTCCCTAACAATCCGGACCGGATTTGGTAATTAGAGAATAAGAGAAACATTTTCTTTCAAAAATGGAACAAAGTTCAGAAGTACGGAAACGCAAAAACCCACATTTCGTGCCCACAAGTCGAGAAACAGCTGATTCACGTTGTTCTTGTTTTTGTCACTTATACCATGTTCTGACCGGCATCGGAAACATGTTTTCGTTGCTAAAACTTTTTTTTTTCGATTATTTATCGAAGTGGAAGTCATATTTTATCATCTTTATTACACCATTTCGGATTTATTGTTAATTGCCTGGCCAAAGCAAAATAAGAATGAAAGTTAAAGGTTGTAAATGAAAAGAAAATGAAGGAAAAATGTTTTGGTTGTCGGTCAGAACTGGTATTAAATGCAAACACTTGGAAATTGAATTTTGGTTTCACAAATTTGATTTTAAGTACATAGATTGAAAATACATCAACAGGCCATTCACTTTTCCTTAAAAGCACCAAGTAAATGCAGGCAACATGTAAACACAATACAGCTGATATGCACTTTGACACTTTATCCATTTTTACTCGGAGAAAATTTCGGGCTATTTCGGGCAGGAAGAAGAATACACTTACGATCGAATACGCTCGAATTTTCGCTCTCTATTACCCATTTTGTTGAGTACAGGCATGATTTCTGGGCTATTTTGGGCACACGCGGGATCTCGCATTGCGTACGGGAAAGAAACTACTTAAATATAATTAATCGATTATCGATTCACAACAACAAAGTCATCAGCAGATTTTTGCGAAAAGTTACCTTGCCATACTTATTTACTACTTAACAAGAATTTTAGCAAAATGTTGCTGATCATGGTTAAATAAATCATTTATTTCAAAGAAATTTGTATTTATTATTTTTGTAAATTTCTGGAAACCGATTGAAACCTGTGATTGAAATGGTTTCGGTATCGTTCCTTTTCAGGTCAAGATAACGGTTACGGTTTCGGTTTTGAAAAACGAAACGGTTTTAAACGGTTACGGTTTCGGTTTCATTCCTTGCTTAATTTAAAATATTTTGATGTATTTGTATAGCTAGCACCAAAGAAATAAAAAAAGACAAATCCGTAAATAGTTTAGAGGTCTTTTTTTTTACGTAGGTTTTTAAGGCGTTACCAAAGAGCGAGAAAAGTTAAAATTTAGTTTTTACTCCCATAAATATTTTTTATTATTAATGATAACACTGGTCGACGGCCAAAATTTACCAGAGACGCCGTTATGAAATTCGTATGTAAAATCACCCCCTGATTCCGAAAATCAAGGTTATTTTTAATTTTATGGTACCGTTTTTGAGATATTTGCAATTTACCGTTTTTGCAAAAAAAAAAAAATTGGAGTCCACTTAATCATATATATCTCAAGAACGAATTAAGCAATTCCAAAACCATGGACACCGAACACTTTGTGTACATCGTGTCGAGTAGAATTGATTCAGTGGGAATCAGGACAACAAACAAAATTTGATACACCAATGATATGGAGAGAACCTACTTGCCATTCAATAGAGTGTTATATTTGTCAAACAAAAGTACTTGGCGTTGGAAGATCAAGAGGAGTAACCTATGCTAGCGTACCTACAGTGACATTACCAGTACTACATTAAAGATTGTTAGAATATAGTATAAACATAAATAAATTTAAAAAAAAGTTAAAAATATGGGTAATTTCATTCATAAATTGAACTTTTAACTCAATAGAAACAGAGCATAGCTAGATATTTCACTCTTCTTTATACCATACATACGTTTTGAGGTATACGTTGAAGTTGCGCAACCTGGGTATTTTTATTTGATCGCTTATAACTTACGTAGTTTTGCATCGATTTTCTTCGATGATACCTTATTTTTTTGTAATATAACAGAGCTTAGGGAGAAAAAAAAAATCTGCAAAAAAATAAAAGGTTTTCGAGATCCTTCCCCGCAAAGTTCAATTCTTTTTATATTTTTACAAAAAAAAATTGAAAAAATCGGTAATGATTGTTCGTTATCTTTGAATCTACAGGGCCTAGCAAAAAGTGTTGTATGCACAGTTTATAGAAAATTTACCTTTTAAAAGCTTCAAACCGTTTTGGAATTGCTTAATTCGTTCTTGAGATATATATGATAAAGTGGACCCAATTTTTTTTTTTTTGCAAAAACGGTAAATTGCTAATATCTCAAAAACGGTACCATAAAATTAAAAATAACCTTGATTTTCGGAATCAGGGGGTGATTTTACATAAGAATTTCATAACGGCGTTTCTGGTAAAGAGAAAAAGTTGAAATTTGTGGTCCAGTGTAATTTGTTAAAATCCTAATCATCATTAATTACAAGTTAAACTCCTCTTCTATCATTATAATAATTATCCTCATCATTATCTTCATTACTATTTTCATCATCAACATCACCCACATCATCACCTTTTTAGGTAATTTTTTATATGATAATGAATACGAATTATACATATTTTTTCTTCAGCAATTATCAACATGTTTTTGTAAAAGCCTAGAAAGCAATTAAGAATATATAACCTTTAATAAAAATAATCATCATCTTCGCTGGCGTCATTGTCATCACCAGGGAACGGATTTTTAGGACCTAAAAACCTATAAAAAAGGCAAAATAAAGTAACGAAATAGGCTGGAAAAGGCAAAATAAAATAACGAAAAAGGCAGGAAAAGGCACTAAGTGTTGCAAAAAAGGCAAAAAAATGCAAAACAAAAAGCGAAAAAGGCAGGAAAAGGCACTTGGTATTGCAAAAAAAGCAAAATAAGGCACTAAAAAAAGACAGAAAATACGAAGAAAAATCAAATATACATTTATTTTAGAAATGCTAATATTACAAGTAAAAAGAGAAAAACTATGAACTAGTTTCATTATATGAAAAATTTGTACTTTGAATCTTTGACTATTCTATCCTTTCGAGTTTCTAACTCATAAAACTTTAATCTGTGTAGTTGTAGTAACATTAAACCACAAGATGCATTTTGAAATTTTCTGGCAGCATTTTCATTCTATTTTCGCGAAGAAAAGCCTTGAATGTACTAAATGTGTGCTCGACGTAAGTTGATACAAGTGGAGCCCAATTTAAATATGGAACGTTTGAAACGTTCATATTATCAGGAATAAGGGCGTTTTCCTCGCCCTTTACAATTTTATCCACTCCCCTTATTGTCTCCAAGCCTTCGTTAGCTGAGAAAACGGCTTTGAATTTTACCAACACCAATTTGGCAAGAGGTCTCTGCGCTTCTATAAGCCGCATGGGTAATGTGTATTTTTTTATCTTAAAAAAAATTGTAAATGCTATAATCCCTTTTTTAAAGGTAGAAAAGGCAAAAAAAGGCAAATATCTTAAAAAAGGCAAACAAAGGCAAATATCTTAAAAAAGGCAAAAAAAAGGCAACATCAATTGTGTATATATGGAATCAGGGAAAGCTAAATCGTGGACATTCTTAATCGAATATACTCTATCTCTTTAGCAGAAAAAAGGCAATTTCCATAAAATCCGTTCACTGGTCATCACTATCTTCATCACCGCTATAAGGCTGCATAATTAACAACTGTTGTGCTTCTTTCGGCAAATCCTGCAATTTTTTTTGGGGTAGTTTTCTCATACTTGATACAACAGGGTCGGAGCTAATCAAAAGTCTATTGAATATATCTTCATTCGTCTTTTTTCTGTTGCCATTGCGAGAAAAATGTTCTCTGTAGCGCTTAAAATCTTTGTTTCGCGCCTCTAGAGCTTCTTCTGACAATTGACCGATAGGTAACAAAGCGTGGGATATTATCTCTGGCCCATGGATGAAATATTTGTGGAGCGTTGGGTGCATTTTATACCATGGGTCGTCCCTTAAAACTTTGATTTTCTTTTGCTTCGTTCTTTCACTGGCTTCATCAAATAAAGCTTCTTTGCGACCACGTTTGTTTTGTTTTGAACACGGAAAACCTATAGAGGACTCAAGCCAACTTTTGTTTGCTTTAAAAAACGTTCTTCGTGTCTGCAGGACCTATTCCAACGAATTTTGAACTCAGAGATGAAATATCTCATCTTTTCATTAAACTCTTTTAAATTTTCATCAGACGGCCTGATGGGATCTTTCATTTGTCCCGTTAAAACCTTAAATTTGTCATTGAATTGATCGCAGTGAGAGTTTTTCATTATTTCATAAAGGCTTTGACGAGTAACCCATATGATATTTGGGTGACAGGTAATAAGGTCAATGGAAATAATGTCAATTGACATTATTACCTTTTCAAAAGCGAAATAAAGTCAACAAAAATTTGGAAATAAAGTCATTGACGCTATTTCCTCATTCAAATGGAAATAGCGTCAACAATGCTTAAAGTATGTCGATTCATAGAAAAAAATGTTGTTCTTACAATAAACATTGCCCCGTAAGTGTTGTTTTTTAATAGATGAAAAAGGTTATTGCCAAATCCTCAGTGTTGTGATATTAATCCACACACAATCATGAACTACCACCAATTGATTTTATT
>NW_016157687.1:93431-97917 GCF_001687245.7 Rhagoletis zephyria | reverse complement strand
AATGCCTCCGCCAGCAGTCATTTAAAAGCAACTAAGGAGAACGACGACACTACTTATTAGATGGCACATTCAACGAGCCAATGTGCCAAAATGCGGGTATAAACAATTATTGATTATTTAATATCGGAACCGAGATCATATAAGTTAATTGATTGGTTTTCACACACTTTTGAAACAAAAATTATATGCTTTTTTACTGCAGACATATTGTTGCCCCAAACCACAGCAGAAATCTTCCAATCAGGGCTGGCAACTATCCTTAGTTATG
Source organism: Rhagoletis zephyria (assembly GCF_001687245.7). Classification (NCBI taxonomy): domain Eukaryota; kingdom Metazoa; phylum Arthropoda; class Insecta; order Diptera; family Tephritidae; genus Rhagoletis; species Rhagoletis zephyria. The sequence continues at coordinate 97,649 of NW_016157687.1, read as the reverse complement.
AGGTGCCATATTGAGGATAAAAAAGTGCCAAAATGTGCCAAATAGAAAAATAAAAGTGCCAAAAAAGGTGTAATTCCTTTTAATCATTCACATTTAGCAATAAAATAAAGCCACATTTTCAAAACAAAAGTGCAATGATAAAATAAGATAAACCAGTTGAAAAGCCTTTATAAATTAGAAAATTTTAGTTGAGAAAAAGAAGTGCACGCAAAGGATTTCACAAAAATGTATTGAAATGTTATTTTTTTTACAAAAGTGCCATTTTGGCATTTTGTGCCAAATTGAAAAATTAAGTGCCATTTGAAGTAAAATAGGAACAAATGGCACGGTTTGAGCCAAGTTGGCATCCCTGCTTCCAATAACTTACAAATATAAAAATGTGAAATATCGAGGGCTTGAATTCATTAATACCCTCTATCTGCAATTTGCACAAAAACTAATTTGTGATTTTAGAAACCATCTGGGACTTATTACCTGTCGTTATATAAGGTAACATTAATATCACTGATGACAGTTAAAGCTTAGGTGGATTTTTATATCAGAACCCCATCTTTGTGAAAAGTGTGCAGATAGAGGGGGTATTATTGAATATAAACCCTCGATGTTTAAAATATATAAAAAAATTATTTCAACGTATACAAAAAATAAATCTACCTGCGTTACAGCACGTCGTGAGACCGTGAAGGGGGGGCCGCGGCGTAGCGTGACGTGGTGTGCGCGCCGGTCGCGCTGGGTACGCGGGGCGCGAGCGCGNCCGCGGCGTAGCGTGACGTGGTGTGCGCGCCGGTCGCGCTGGGTACGCGCGACGCGAGCGCGACGCGCGCGGTGTGGCGCGCTGACGCGGGCCGCCGCGAAGCTAAGCAAATTTAATGTTTGAAAGAGAAATAACGTCAATTGATTTTATTTCGTTTTTAAAAAGGTAATAATGTCAATTGACTTCATTTCGCACCAGGGTGGGAAATAAAGTCAATTGACCTTATTTCCGTTGATCTTATTACCTGTCACCGATATTTGAGCTCGTTCCTACAAAGAAAATAATAATATAATTAGGCCTTTATAGTTATGGTTATTCTCCGTTTACCCGTCTAGCCGTAACCATATTAGTTAAAAATATCATCACTATCATTATTTCTATTCACTGCACATGACATTCACGCATAGAAATAGCAACACTATAAACAATAACAAAGATTATAATTAACACTAAAAATATGCATCATGTACCATTCTTTACGGTTTCACATATACCCTATAAATGATTGGACAAATTAATTACGTCATTCCAAGCTATTATTGTAAAATTTAATAAACCCAAATTTTATTTTATGAGTCTAAGCAGATATGTACATAAATGTATACATACATTCTTTGATACATGCAAGTACTAAAAGTTTCGCTTTTGAAACAAAACAGTATTTAGCAGGGACGTAAACCGGATGAAAAATTTGGTCGGTTCGGTTTAGCGGTTCGAACCGTTGTTGGACTTTTGGATTGTTTCGTCAAAGCGGGTTTTTTTGGTCTTTGAACCGGGGTTTCGGTTCGGTTCAACGGTTCGAAAAACAAAAAAATAACGCGCAAATTTAAGTGTCAAGTGAGATAGGCTGCCTTTACATTTAATACTGTCACATGGTATAAAAAACATGGTAGGTATTACCCTGTTTAACAAAAATAAAAAAAGTGGGTACATTTATCTATTAAAAATTGGTTGCAACGAATCTTTAAACCTTTAAAGAAAGTGGTTCGGTTCGGATCAAACATTTGTGGAAAAATTCGTTTCGGTTAATGGTTCAGTTAATTAATAGAAAATATCGGTTTTCCGGTTCAAAACCGGTTCGGTTCAAAACCGGTTCACGTCCCTGGTATTTAGCCTACTTTTGATAATAGGCGTATGTACCTAATAGTTATGCCGTATGTAGGGTATAAAAAAAAGTAATTGAGCAAACAACGAACGTGGACAATAACAATATTACTTTTTTATATGCTTTGTACTTAGTTTTCACTTGTTATATTTGGTTTTGTTCTTCATCGAGAATTTCATGTATATTTCACCAACGAGGTTATATTATATAAATCGATATACTGGAAAAGTGCGCAGACATGCCGCAACTGTTTTTTTTTACAGAATGACACCATAACGTCCAAGGTATATGTAAATGATTACATTTTTGCTTGATCGTACCTACTTCTCAACTATATGTCTACGTCGATAGCCAAAAACCCCTATTTTTTACGCTTACGATAAAAAAATAAAATAAAATGCTTTGAACCATAGTAAAAGAAAACTAAACTCACTTTGTATTGCCTAAATACCTGAACAAGAAGGTTCCTTTGCCGTTTTTGATGTAGTATCTTTAAAGAAAACTCAGATATAGCTTGGAAATTTGAAATATTAAATCAGGTTTTTCACTTTGCGCGCTCTCGAAGGAAAAAGTCACGACTTTGAGAGTATATTGCAAGAAAACGGTAAATTTTTTGGCAAATATTTGATTACATAGTGATGTAGAATTTTATCTACTTTCATTTGGTATCAAACCCTTCATTGTATTTTGAAATTCATTTTTTGAATTAATTCGCAATATCGACATCAATTACCCCACTGTGCGCCGCACAGTGCGCAAAGAGCGAAAAAAATGAAACTTTAGTTGTAGTTCTTAAAATCATAATCACCATTAATTACAAACTAAACATCATCACTATCATTATCATAATTATCTTCACCATTATCTTCATCACTATTTTCATCATCAACATCATCACTTTACGGAAGTACTACTTTCAAAAGGTTTCTTCAAAGAGCACGTTGCCAAGTCATGTAATAATAACTGTTTTGTTAATTTTTCATGAAAAAGTAAACATCATTGTCATTGTAAGGTAATTTTTTTATGTGTTCATGGGTTCGAATTGTAAATTGTCTCTATAGTCTTTTAAGCTTAGATAGTAGTCAACATCTTCATCATCACTATATTTCTCCATAATTATCAAATGTTTTGCAAATCCTTAAATTTGTTTGGCATAGTTTTCTCATATTTGATATAACAGGGTAGGAAATGATCAAAAGTCTATTGAATATATCTTCATTCATCTGCTTTTTTCTGCTGCACTTGCGAGACAAATAGAGAACATTTGTAAGGTCTTTGTTTCGTACTTCCGAAGCTTCTCCTGGCAATTGACCATAGGTAACAAAGCGTGGGATATTATCTGTTACCCATGAATGAAATATTTGTGGAGTGTTGGGCGCATTTTTTTTTATCCGTCTACCCGTAACTGTGTTAGTTAAAAATATCGTCACTATCATTATTTCTATTCACTGCACATGTCATTCATACATAGAAATAACAATGCTACATATAAATAATAACAAGGATCACAATTAACACTAAAAATATGCAATATAAATCTTCACGGTTTCACATAAACCCTATAAATCATTGAACAAATAAATTACGCCATTCTAAGGCCAGTTTTTCAGTGCACGGCTTTGGTTTAAACTTAGTTCAAACGCTGTTGTTGTTGTAGCGGCTACAACAACCCCGCCCAGAACGGTTGGTATCTCAGTCGTTGTCGTCAAGTTCCACTAACGGCAACCCTAGGAAGCGTGCAGCTTCTGTGGGGTTTGTCCACAGGGACAAGGCCGTTAGGGTTGTCGGGTTTTCCGGGCATGCGAAGAGATGTTTCGAGGCATGTGGGGTCTCTCCGCATGCCGGACACTCATTCGGCACATCCTCATTCAACCTACTCAGGTAGGAGTTCAACCTGCTGCAGTAGCCGGAGCGAAGTTGTGCAAGTGTTGTGCGTGTCTCCCGAGGCAGATGAAGCTCCGTCTCGTCTATGTCCGGGGGTGGTATGCCTAGAACGGCATTCACAGGTCTAGAGTCTACATAACTCGAGACTGAGTCCCTGTGAATGCCGTTCAGGGCCTGTCTGTAAGCTGTCGGGTCCAGAGGTTGCTTAATGAACCTCTGGACTTCGTCTGTCAGTTCATATAGATGCCTCCTGACGTGCATAGGCGAGGGCTCCTCTGCAAGCAGCTGCCTGCTTGGGTGGCCACTTCTGTGGCTCCCGATCAGGAACTGCTTGCAGAACATTATATTGTGCTCCTTTACAGGGATCATTTGCGCCTCGCCGTGTATGTGGTGTTCAGGCGCCATCAGGAAGCATCCTGTTGCTGTCCTGAGTGCGGTGTTCTGTACAGTCTGTAGCTTCGTCCACTGCGTCCTA
>NW_016157687.1:73286-91915 GCF_001687245.7 Rhagoletis zephyria | reverse complement strand
TGCCGGGCAGCAGGTGACAGGGGGTATGTATATGTTAAATATTTCGAGCTCGACATCGCCTGACCGGATAGCGATGCCCTGACATTCTAGGGTGGTATCCCTGCGGTCGATGTCTGCTTCGATTAGACGATACTGCACGGTGTGGTGCGTGATGAACGCTAAGCCACCACCATTATCTCGCTCGCGATCTCGACGGTGCACGCTGTACCCGGCGCAATTCAACAAAGTTGAATTGCTGTGCAACTTCGTCTCTTGGACCGCAGCTATCAATATACCATGCCGACACATGAAGACGGTTATCTCCTCAATCTTGCTCTGTAGCCCGTTGCAGTTAAATTGAAGGAGCTTCATGTGGTTCGGGAGACGTGTCGTGATGTGAGGTGTAAGTGATGTGTGTGTTCTTGCCGCCGTTGGCTGTGTGTGCTGCTATGATGATTGCCGCCCTGTGGTGGTGGCGGGGGGCGTCGCAATTGGGGTATGCGACCGAGCAGCGCAACACGGGCCCTCGAAGTTCCCAGTCCAATCTCGCGTGGTACGCAGACCTGAGCATGCCCTAAAGTGGCACCAGCCAAGGCAGGTGTTGCACTTGACTGATGTCACATTACGGAATATCCTGGTCTGACATACCGTGCAGATTGTAGGGGGAACCAGGAGTTGTTGGCGGCGGCGTGTGGGTGGTGGTGCGGTTGTGTGTGTTATGTGGTCTGTCGTGGCTGTGCTACGGTCTGTGGTGTTATTATGTTGTTGTGTTGTGGTGACTGTGTGAGGCTGCTCGGGCGGACTGTGGTTAGCCGTGGAGGCTGCTCTGTTTGAGCAACAGGGGGCCACGTACGACGTGGTCCACTGTCTATGTGTCCGTAGTCCCGAGCAGACTCTGAGGTGACTCCACCCCTCGCAGGCATTACACTTAACTGAGGGGGAGTTGTGGTGAAGTCGTCTCCGGCATACACAGCAGGTGTAGGTTTCTGGCCCTGGGTTTGACTCGATGCCAGCCCTGCGTAGGAGAATACGTAGTGAATGTAGCCCTATGAACGAACAACTTCTGAGATACTTCGCCGACCTAAACGGGGTTAGATCGCCGAAACAACAGCCCTTGGTCGGGTAAAACCCGAGTCATTCCGGTACGTAGAACCGGCTGTCGTGGGAATGTAGTTCAAACACTCGAGCTGGCTAGTTTAAACTAAGATTAGCCAATCAAATGTCAGCCAGCTGTTCAATTTTATCTAAGTTTAAACTGGCACTGCAAAACTGGCACCAAGCTTTTATTATAAAAATCGAATAAACCAAAATTTTATTTTATGCATCTGTGCAGATATGTACATAAATGTATACATATGAGTCAGCTGTTAAGGGGGGTGCTCGACGGAATCGCCAGCACCAGTTCGGGCTCCTCACCTAGTTTTCCCGGTTTGTCCTCGAAGGCTCTCCACAAGAAGCGCCAAGAGACCTAGGAATGGGAGTGCGGCTGCCCTGTTCAGAGAAATCGCTAAGCAAGTGGGATCAATTACCCTGGGGTCCTCGATCGAAGCAGAGAACATGACGCTATATCCACGGATAACTGGAGGCGTGTGGCAGCAGCCATCTCTTCTGCCTCACTGAAGGTGGTCGGATGACCTGAAGGATCTGAAATGAAATTTATTTGAATGAATGTAAATCAAATTGGGCATTTGAAAACACGTTTACATACCGTTGGCTGTAGCTGAAATTGCGTAAGTGCGGGCTGTTATTGGTTATATTTCAGAAGGTCCCAAAATGTTAACATGTTAACACAAGTTTTATTTTTGTTTTACCAAACTACGAAAAAGCATCTACGTAGTGCAGACTGAAAGCGAATTTGAACGAAAAACCCATCAAGTAAACATCTATTTAAAGTGAACAAGCCCCCCGCTGTATCCCTTTTTCGGTAGTTCCGCACTAGTTCAAAATTCGCCAGATGAGATCTAGTTCGTTCTGCATCCCTTTTTCTATAGCTTCGAACCAGTTGTAAATTCGTAGCCTTATACATAAATTTCTAATGAAAAAAGTGAAATAAAAGTTTTTAAAAGTACCACATTTCGTTCGTTTTTGGCGATAAAGATTTAGTACGGAACTACAAATTTGGTTCACCTGGTCGGGGTTTCCCTACAGGGTCAACTGTGTGTAGTCGAAAGGCAACACGTGCACAGTTGACTCGCGAGTCAGACGCGCCGTCTATGTTGCCTATAAATTGTTGCCTGAAAATGATTACACTGTGTTATATCGGTCAAAAACAAGTTATACGTGTCCCGGCGTTTCGCTGGGTCACGTCTAGGAATCGAGATATATATATAACTATCATATAGGGGAAATTTTCACCTTTGGTGGTCTTTTTTTGACATAACTCGAGAACCACTAGTCCGATTTTGCTCAAACAAATTTAAAAAAATTAATAATTACAATTCCTTTAATCTGTTCATATAACGCTTTTCTATATAATCAACAGTTTTGCCGGTAAAAATAAATGTATGAAGAAAAAAAATATTTTTTGCCTAAAATATTAAATTTTTTTAAAACTGTTGATTATATAGAAAAACGTTATATGAACAGATTAAAGGAATTGTAATTTTTAATTTTTTTGAATTTGTTTGAGCAAAATCGGAGTAGTGGTTCTCGAGTTATGTCAAAAAAAGACCACCAAAGGTGACAATTTCCCCTATATGATAGTTATATAAATATATCTAGATTCCTAGACGTGACCCAGCGAAACGCCGGGACACGTATACTTCTTTTTTACCGATATAACTTTCCCCGGTAGTTTGAACCCTTCCCGATCACTGACCCCTACCATTTGTCTCACAGTGTTATCGATATTTTTGATGTGCTGAAAAGATCAAAAGTACCCTGCAGGAACACTCTCGGTCATATTACTTATCATCTGCTCGGCAGTACTGCCAAAATTTTCGGTTAGCACGTAGTCTGGAGTTTCTATCAGATTCTTAAAGGCAAAATGCATTTTCTGACCGAAATTTTCATGTACTTGTGATCGACCATCGCTTTTCAACACATACATTTTCCAGCCTATCAATCTTTGATGAATAAAAGTTACAATTGCATGTTTAATATTTATTAATTATAAATTCTTAAAATAGAGGAACATAATTTTAAATATATACACTTCAAGGTTCATAGAACAGAAGGTTACGACATGGTGCTGTCAAAAATTTGTTTTCCTCCAATGACGTAGTTGCGAAGTGAGTTCTGATTGGCTGAAATATTTTACGAAGAAGGAGAGTACACAAAACGCAGAAAATATAGTTGCCGTATAGCATACTTTAGGAATCCTAATCAAATGGGCATTTTGGATATAAAATCGTGGCAAAGCTTATTATAACAACATAAAATGTTATAACTTCACGTGAAACTGGATTAACATAATAATATTCGTACAATACTGACAAATGAAATGTAAACCGAATGCAAATCGAAATTTGGTGATTTTATTCTTGAAAGAGAGCAGAACGCACTCGCGTTTTTTTTTAATAAAAGGCGTTCATAACATTGCCAAAATTTCGCTACCGAAATTGCAATTCATCTTTAGACATACGGTAAAACCTAAATTACCTTTTTCAGTGTAAGTTTGGCAGTCAAAAACAGCGCACTTAAATTTTTAATAATTTAAAAAAAGTCAAAGACGCAGAAAAAAGCATAAACTTCGACGCAAATTGTCAAACGGTAAATATCAGGGTTACACATATTTGAAATAAAACGTGATGTATTTTTGACTAAAATAGTGTATTTTTATACGATAATTTTTAGGAATGTGGCAACTCCAAAAATTGAGCCATCTACGTCATCAAGATGGCGGCCATGGCTGATGTTGTAACCTTGTATTCTATGAACCTTGTGTACACATATACATAGGTACACTAGGCGACAAATAAAAGTGTACGTCTTGTGTACATCTTGCAAAACATTTGATAAAATATTTACAATTATTTTCATGAGCAATTTTTGCATTAATTGTTTATGAAAATATAGTTCATTCTATAATATAAACCATATAAATCCAAGTTTCATATTGATAGTTCATAAAAAATATTATATTATATGTTATATTAGAACAAGGCGTACACTTTCATTTGTCGCCTTGTGTATATTTTCATTTAAAAATTTACAAAGAAATAGTTCAACTTCAACAAAAATAAGAAATTAGCTAAAAATTTTACCCAAGGTATTCAAAAAACGAGTTCAATTATAAAAGAAACCAAAAATTGAAAATATTCAGATTGAAAATATGAAATTGATTTCCATACAAAATTTTTTTTGAAAAACTGTATGAGACAAATGTAGTAATAATTTATAAAGCGGCCCCCTAAAATGTCACAAAGTGGCGGATATAAGAATTAATTTTTGCATTTTATACAGTTTGTATCCAAACATATCGAGCCCTATCTGCAAAAAAACGTAAGCAAACTTAAGATGCTTTAAGAGCATTTATCCATGAAAAAGAAAATATTGAAAAAACGTTTTTTTTTGCAGGTAGGACTCGATATGTTTGGATACAAACTGTATAAAATGCAAAAATTAATTCTTATATCCGCCACTTTGTGACATTTTAGGGGGCCGCTTTATAAATTATTACTCAAATGTAAAACTTATTAATACGAGGAAAATTAAACTTAAAATTACATAAACTAATCAAAACTTATCCTATTATTTCTTAGATTTATTAAGCTGGTACTTTTTCAGCTCCATTCAATCGGTGATGGCTAAGCTCTATTGACTTTTTCACCGCCTTTTGAAAGTCATACGATGCCTGTGTTTTAAAAACATCTACATACATAAAGTAAAAAAGAAAATATTACTAATCAAATATTTCCTTTCAATAATGGATGCAATTTACCTCGCAGACAGATCTCGACTAATTTTAATTTGCAAAGAGCCTGTTTCTCCCACCTGCCAACCCAATTAAAATTCATTAAGATTTCGTCAGAGAAAATATATTTCAACACCGTAGAGACGTCTTCGGATGCTCCTTTCAATTTGTAGATGTACGTTATCTATAGAGGAATGTATTTAAGGCAAGGTTTGGCACGCTGCACTAAATTTTCAATCTACTGAACATTTCATTACCACTATTCGTGAATTTTTTTTACTACCACTATGCACTTAGTGGTAATGCATTTCAAATTTCACTACCACTGTATGGTTAGTAGTAGTTCATTTCAAATTTCACTACCACTAGGGCTTCAGTGGCAGTGCATTTCAAATTTCACTACCACTATATGGTTAGTGGTAGTGAAAAATTGTTTTCACCACCACTATGCACTTAGTGGTAGTGAAAACAAATTTCTATTCCACTATTCGTGCAGTGGTAGTGAAATGGGAAATGCATTACCACTAAGTGCATAGTGGTAGTGAAAACAAATTTCTATTCCACTATTCGTGCAGTGGTAGTGAAATGGGAAATGCATTACCACTAAGTGCATAGTGGTAGTGAAAACAAATTTCTATTCCACTATTCGTGCAGTGGTAGTGAAATGGGAAATGCATTACCACTAAGTGCATAGTGGTAGTGAAAACAAATTTCTATTCCACTATTCGTGCAGTGGTAGTGAAATGGGAAATGCATTACCACTAAGTGCATAGTGGTAGTGAAAACAAATTTCTATTCCACTATTCGTGCAGTGGTAGTGAAATGGGAAATGCATTACCACTAAGTGCATAGTGGTAGTGAAAACAAATTTTCACTACAAATTTCACTACCACTAGGGCTTCAGTGGTAGTGCATTTCAAATTTCACTACCACTATATGGTTGGTGGTTATACATTTTTGAGCACACCTCTTGTAAGGATATTAGACATCTTAGAAATAAAAATTGGTTTTAGTTTCTGACACTTTCACTAGAACGATACCTTAAGTCCTTTGATCTGGTAAAAAGAACTATAGAATCGGCTAATTAAGAAATTTGCATAGATCGCAAATTTTCCTAAATTTGTAAACTAATGTAATTAGTCAGTGATAGTGAAACTTTCGTTCCCTTACCGCTCACCAGATATACATTGAATTTCCACTATCACTATGTAGTGCTAGTGAAATTTGAAATGCACTACCACTAACCATACAGTGGTAGTGAAATTTTAAATGCTCTACCACTAAGCATATAGTGGTAGTGAAATTTGAAATGCACTACCACTAACCATATAGTGGTAGTGAAATTTGAAATGCACTACCACTGAAGTCCAAGTGGTAGTGAAAATCTCGATTTAGTGAAGCGTCCCCAACCCTGATTTAAAGGAAGGTGTGAGCATTTAAACTTGAAAGAAACCAAGCATCATTACCATTGCTTGAGCGTATTCTGGACGCTTTATAATTTTGTCCTCAATATCACTGATGGACGTAATTAAATTGATTGGAAAACTGCTCGCCACCTCATCTAAAATTTGGTCTCGTACCTTGCCAGTCATACGTTCAATTGACAGTTCAATCTTTTGCAGTCACTTTGCACTCTCCCAGGATTTTGTTTTCTGCCAATATTTCTGACTTATTAACCATCTATTGGAAAAAAATTGTTATCAATTAAAACATAAAATATACAGTGGTGGGAAAAAGAATTCATACATAGGAACGCGCCCTCTTATAAATCCTCCACTACATCATCGAAACACTTATGGCGTTTTTTTTTCTCGAAAAAAAGGTCACCTTGTGGCAACATTATCAGAGATGCTGGGAAACGAACACGAAAACTTGACAGCCCTGGCGCAGAGCAGAATAAATGCAACAATATTTCGAGAAAAGAAAACGCTATGTTTTTTGTTTGTTTGTTTATTTGGAAACTTCATCCTAGCACAACAATTGTACAAAATTATATTATAGTGCTAGTAACTAAGTAATAGAAGTTGCATATTAAAAAGAAAAACAAAGACTAAAAATATTTGTTAAGAAACATACCTCAGTGAAATAATTATATGTGCACTAAAGAATTTCTATATAAATCTCTAAAAAATGATGTTGGATATTTTTAAATATTTTTTTATAATATATCACATGAAGATTAACAAATACGACAACATAACAATTTATATTTATTTGCGATTAATTTTATTTCAATTTTTGTTTCATACGTTCTTATGAAATAATTATATATGCAACAATATTTATTTCAATTTCATGGGACTAAACAAAAGTTTTTTGCAAACCTTAGTAATTAATATGTTTTCCCTTCATTAAAAGCACCTGAGTTAGTCTTCTCGGCATGGAGTCCACCAATTTTTGCAAAGTGTGGAGGCTTATTTCGTCCCATTCCTTTACCAACGCTTCTTTGAGCTGCTTGATGGTTTGAAACTGTTGACCATTCTTGTAGATCTTGGCCGAAAGTATTCCCCATAAATCCTCGATGGGATTTAGGTCGGGGCTGATTGCTGGCCACTCTAGCAGTGGTATGTTTTTTGATGAAAAAAACTCTTTTGTAATACGTGCAGTGTGGATTGGAGCGTTATCCTGTTGAAATATCCAATCATCTCCATAAAGGTCACCAGCAAATTCAATTAATACATTGTCAAGCAATTCAATGTACATCTGGGAATTGGTTTTGCATGGTATGAAACATAGAGGAGATTTACCAGCATACCCAAAAGCACCCCAAACCATCAACGAGCCACCACCATGGTTCCGCTTAAGTCGATGCTGGCGTGGGTGTCTTAAATCGCGCCAATACTTTTGGCAACCATCAGGGCCGTCTAAATTAAACTTTTTCTCATCGCTGAAGACGATCTTTTGAAACTCTGTATCCCAGAACTTGTGTCTTTCAGCAAATGCCAAACGGTTGGCCATATGGCGCTTTAATAGCATGGGTTGTGATACTCGGCTTGTATGTTTAACGTTCTCGTTTTGAACTAATAGTTGATGGACCCTCCTCCTAGTTACATTGAGGTTAAGGTGAACCTTGATTTCACGGCAACTCATCCCTTTTTCAACAGCTAGCCGCCGAATCGTCCTCTTACATCGTTCGCCAATCTCTGATTTTCTGCCACTGCGTTTGGTAGTCCCATAATTTTTGGGGTTTTTTAAGAAATTCGCAATGGTATTTCTATGGCGTCCGATTTTCGCAGCTATATCAACCAATTGCACACCACTTTCCCTTTGGCCAATTATAAATCCTTGTTCTTTTTCTGTTAAACTGGCACCACGTGGCATTTTTATAAAATGTTCAAATTTTCCGCGAGTTGTGATTGCAAAAAATATTAATTTTTACTACGCCTGTAATTTTTTATCAAAGTAATTGTTTCACTTCACGTGTTGACATTTTAAACAACGAGAACAATGCTTTGCACATATACTTTTTTCCTAAGAAAGGTATTAGACACAAAAAGTGTTTATATAACGGGGCTATGAACAGAGGTTTATAAAAAATTAAAAAATGCCAATATACTAAACAAACAACGCCTTGTGTAATATACTTCAAAAAAAGAAAGTACCGATGCAATTAAGATAGATGAAGGTAACAATTAAAATGCACATATAATTATTTCACTGAGGTATTAAATATATAGAAATCGAATCTTTTAAGCATTCATATTTTTGGATAGAATTCACAAAGCCATGTCACACGAATACGCATTTGCACAAAATTTTGTCAAGCTAAGGTATGTATATCTACTAGAAACAAAGTTTTGATCCTAGTTTTGTTTGTGGCAATAAGAACCATACAAATCTGTACAAATGTACCACTCGTGTGAAGCGGCCGCGACAGAGAGATCGGAGGAAGTACAAGTAAAGTAAAGTATAGTATAGTATAGTATAGTATAGTATTAGTAATAAAAGACTCACCTTCTCGGCAAGTTGCTCGACTTGATGGCTATTATTTCTTGTTTTTATGCAGAACAACTTGCTAATGAAATGAAAACATAATATTAAATAATTTCTAAATTGGTAATCAAACGGAGATATGCATACATATCGCACATTGACAACATAAATGATTCCAAGAAAAGACAACGGAGATGCTATTACTTACATTAGTCTCGATCGTAACCAAACGTTGGGTTATGGCTTCGAAGGCATCCAGAATCTCTGCAGGTGGATAACATCGCATTAAGATTAGCGATGTTTTTACCAGAAACAAACTTTTACTATCGGTTCTCTGTTGCTCGTTTCTGCTTTCTTCCCTTACCTCCATCACTCCGTCGTAAGTTGTTTCATCAAAGCATCGCCTGGCAATTGCAGGCTGGTTTGCTGAAAAGTGAGAATAATTAAATTATATATATATACATACACTTTTAAGGCATTTCACTTACCATTTAATTGGGTCTCATCACCGAATGACTCGTCCAAAATTGAGTTGCTAGAATTCATGTGCAATAATATTAATTTTATTTGCAATTACTTAAACCATAATTATCGCTAATTTGTTATTTACGAATATGTGTCAAAGTTAAAAAAACGTGAAACAAATGGTGCAGCAGGGGTATTAACAGAAACCATCAAATGGAAAACAAAAATATTTATATCTTATATCTTTGAAGGCAATTTCAACTGTTTCAATGGCCAAAGCACTTGCTACAACTATGCCCAAACTCGTGGATGAATGAAGAGGTTCAGTAAAATAGTTTTCGGTTTTTTGAAAAGCTTTAAAAATAATTATATCCGATTCCGTTGATTTTATGGCATTTACTACTTAAATAGGCCCAATTTTCTCACAAAAACAATAACTATCTTTATCTTTTTTATCACTGATACTAAAGGAACCAAAATTATTGCAACTTGATTCATTCCCCTGCCTTTATTTAAGTTTCAAAGACAATTGCTGAAGAATGTTGCTTGGGCTTTTAATAATTTTTTTTTTAATTGCATATAATTTTCAAATCGATATGCCGAATAAGAATCCAATGGACCGAGTTTTTTTACCGAATCAGACAAGTGAAGCAGACCATGAATATTAAAACTAACTGGTTCGTCGCCATATAAATTACCAAAATATTTCTCTCTTTGTATGTTCCCTTTTCAGAGCATTTGGGGCAACCGTTTTTTCCAATATGCCCTATAACTAGTATTGTACTATTTTTTGGGTCTGCGTATAGTACTGTTGGAAAAAAAATATAGCATGCAAAAACTCTATATTTCTTCAATTATAAATATAAATATATTTCAATCATTTGTAAAAAAGAAATATTTTAAAATGGATGACATTTATACTGAAATATCAATATTAAAATAAATATACTTTAAAACAATGGGTTCACAGATCAAAAATGGCAACAATTTTAAAATACTTAGAAAGATTTACCAAATTTACTTAAAATTATTTCGCTTATGCTCTCTATTCCTGCAACTTCATTCACAGAAAGAGTTTTTTTAAGATTTTGAAATGGTGAGATGGGAGAAATAAAGCGAATATCTCAGTAATAAAAAATGAACTTTTGATTTATATTAATTTAAATATTGATAGCGATAAAGCATATGGTACTTTCACAGAAATATGTTTTTTTTTTGTAGAGGAAATGCATAACACAGAAAAGATGTACACTTAAAAATCATTTTCTCTTTTTCTCAAAAAAAATACTATATACATATATTTGAAGTGTACTATATTTTTTCAGATTTTTTTGAAAAAGTACTATACATTTCTTAGAAAATGTTGGCAACCCTACCCTGCATTAACAATTCCATGGTGGGGGTTTTATATTGTTAACCTGGCAAAATTTATTTAAAAAAATACTTTTTTGAAATGTTGATGTTATGAGTAATTGGAAATTCACTAAATCACCAATATTCTCTTTTGAAACACTATGTAGTAAAATTATTTGAAACACTTTTTCAAAAGTACATAAATTTTACAACAAAAGATTGTTAATTTTGTTATTAAAAAACAAGTTCCCGAACTGAAACGAGAAAATGCAAAATGGCGGAAAGTGAGGCCACTTTATTTATATTTCGTAATAATTCAGTTTTCTTATATGGCGTCTGCAATGTTGCGAACTTTTCGGATTTGTTATTAGCAATTTAACACAGAGAAAAAAGCACCTTATAAAATGGAACAAAACTAATAAGATATCTCTACGGTTTTTTGTTAAGAAGATATTCCTCTTGCTTCCAGAGGGCAAATATTTTTAATAAAACCAAAAAGAAATCTTTTGGTTTTTATAAGGTTGTCTAATTAAATTTTTTAAAATAGAAATTAAAAAAGGTCCACGCCGATCTGTCCTCGAACCCGTGACCTTCTGAATGGCAGTTTACAGCTCTACCTACCCGGCTACGGTGGTCATCTTGCCGAGGGAGTTCTATTGATTCATATGAATTTAATATAAATTCAAGAAGTCATCGCATGAAAGTAAGAAGAAAACTTTTCAACAAATTCAAGAATACATCTTATGAAAGTAAGAAGAAAACTTTTCAATAAATCCAAGAATACATCACATACAATTAAGAAGTAATTTTCATGAAGCACTATTACATTGGTTTGTTAAACATTTCCAGTAAGTATTAGCAGCGAGAACGTAAACACAAAATTGAGATAAAAAAAATAATATACATACATACATATACAGGGTGTCCCAGAACTCAACGGGGTGACAGGATTGATTGTAACGATTATGAGAAAAATCAGAAAAAAATCTATCCCATGCAGTTTGAAAATTATGGGCATTTAAGAAAAACCTAGAAATTTGGTCAAACTGTAACCATTTTTCGGTTATTGTGGTTAATTTTTATTATTTTTGTTCATTTATACTTTGGAACCTCAACCCTAAAAACATTTCTAGAACCTAAGTCAAAAATAATGACACAATTGCCCCAAGTTTTCTAGAATTAAGACTATTTGTTAAACTATGAATTTAAAATTTTTATAATTTGTCGACTTTGAAAAGCCCTCCTATAAAAAAATGTACTAAAGTGCCTTGGCAAGTGCCAATAAAAGTTCGCGCATTTAATCAGGTTTGTAAAATGGTACAATACTTGTTAGTTTCATACTAAAAAAAAAACGAGTAAAAAAATAAAAAGCTCAAGTAACCCGATTTTTGCTAACCCCTTTTTACTCAGTTCAAATGTTTTTTATTCGCACAAGCTCTTGGTAGGTTCTTAATTTTACGGCAAAATGATGAGAGAGATGGATAGTGGACATGTTTGCCATGAGCGAGCGAGACAGATAGTGACGCCACGCAGTGAGACGGAGATGCGTCGTTTAAACGCGTGCGAATGAAACAGATACAGTCGCCATACCAAGCAAATGGCTACGCTACCAGTCTGACGCTGTAACGGCAACACTGCAGTTAGTACGTTTCGCTCTTTCGTCTACAGCGCACCTTTCCGTATTCGCTTGTGTTGATTTAGTACTGACAACTTTGGCTTTTTGGACTTGGATTTTTGTGAATTGGACTTGTTGATTATATACCGGCAACTTTGGCTTCTCTCTTTTGGAATTGGACTTTTGTGTTGGCATCCTTGCCATCTACCATGCCTACGCGCTACACTTCACAAGAATATGCGAACATGCACCTCATTTATGGAGAATGCAGATGCAAGGCAAGTGCCGCCGCTAGACTTTATCGGGAAAGATATGCAAATTTAGAGCGCTATCCGGATCACCTCGTGTTTGTTAATGTGCACCGTTCACTCACAGAGGGCGGCCATTTCCCGAACCAAATACGGGCTGGAGGTAGAGCTTGCTTTCCTTACGAGGAAGAAGTGTTGCAAGAGGTCGGAGATGACCCAAGTATTTCCGTTCGTGGAATTGAAGAAAGAACGGGAATACCCAAAAGCACAGCACATCGTATTTTACAAAGAGCCGAAATGCATTAAGAACCTACCAAGAGCTTGTTCGAATAAAAAACATTTGAACTGAGTAAAATGGGTTAGCAAAATTCGGGTAACATGGGGTTTTTATTTGTTTACTCATTTTTTTAGGTATGAAACTAACAAGTATTGTACCATTTTACAATCCTGATTAAAGGCGCAAACTTTTATTGGCACCTGCCAAGGCACTTTAGTACATTTTTTTTAAAGGAGGGCCTTTCAAAGTCGACAAATTATAAAAATTTTAAATTCATAGTTTAACAAATAGTCTTAATTCTAGAAAACTTGGGACAATTGTGTCATTATTTTTGACTTAGGTTCTAGAAATGTTTTTAGGGTTAAGGTTCTAAAGTTTAAATGAGCAAAAATAATAAAAATTAACCACAATAACCGAAAAATTGTTATAGTTTGACCAAATTTCTAGGTTTTTCTTAAATGATCATAATTTTCAAACTGCATCGGATAGATTTTTTTTCTGATTTTCCTCATGATGGTTACAATCAATCCTGTCACCCCGTTTCGGCTTGACGTTGAGTTCTGGGACACCCTGTATGTATATAAAATAAAAAATAATAATAATAAAAAAAAAATAATAAAAAAGATAAAAAAAAAAAATAAGAAACTAAGTTAGTTCCACAGGATTTGAACCCACGTCCAAAAAGTCGGCAGTCGTAGTCGCACCCGTTAGGCTACAGCATCTATTGAGAAAACATGGAAAAATACAACCTTCAATTCATTGTCTATTTTATTACAAATAAAATCAAGAAGAATTTACACGTGAAATTAAGACGAAATCTATATGGAATTTTCTTCGTTTTTTTCGTCTATTTCACCCCTTAGCACAGAAACGTTTCATAAAGACATTCCTCTTGTTTATATGTGTCATATTTGTCTCTGTGTATACACACTTAAATTTATATTAGATCGTATGGCTTTATTTCTCATATGTAAAATTTTGGCTTATGGCTTTGTTTCAATTTCTCCATGGAAATGAAGCCATATGGCTCTGTTTCTCCATGTGAATTGAAATAAAGCCATATGGCGTTATTTCCTATGGCTTTATTGCACGGCATCATACACCGAAAATTTTGAATATTGTGAAAAGTAGAACTTCAAACTTTGAGTTACTTGCCGTTTAGTTAATTTTTAGGGCACACTTAAGTTACCTACAAATTAAGTGTACACATAAGTTCTAATTGCTCATAAAATTTCAAAGCAATTATGGTATGCTTCAAAAGTTATAACATAATTAATTTTGCACCTTTTAAAAATTACACAAAAAATTCACTTGTTTATATGTTTAGTTATGCAACAAATTGATTCAAGGCTTCAAGTATACGTCCGTGAATTATATCCAAAAGCAACCAGCTTTATATAGTTTACTGCAATGAAAATAAAACTAAATACACAAAGGTTACCTGTTTTTTAGATTTGCCCATAGAGTGATCAAATATTAATTTATCTGCCGTTAGTATGTTATAACGTACTTAGGGTTTACACCGGACAATATTGTCAAGACAATTGTGTCAAAATTATGTGTTTGTTGTAATATGAATTCGCCGTGTTTACAACAAACATATCATTTTGACATAATTGTCTTGATAACATTGTCCGGTGTAAACCCTAATTAGTGGCCAAACCCCGCGCTGCTGTCAAAATGAGGCAAAAGCGAACGCAACGCGAAAGTTCTATGTAGATGAGCTTTAAAAATTAACAATTTTTCTGCCAGGGTCAGTTTAGCTGCTAATATGAAAGCTGATGGGACTTATCAATAAAATCTTGTATTGCGATGTTTATATTACGCTATTAACCAAGCAATTATTATTTGGATTTCCATTTTTTCATATTTTTAATGTATACTAATCATACTGCTACTTATGTGTACAATGCTTTCATTATAAATAAAGAAATATATCACGACGCGTTTCGGTAAGGTTTAAGCCAAAGTCTTCGCCCATTTGGTTTTGGTGACAGGTAATAAGGTCAATGGAAATAAGGTGAATTGACTTTATTTCGCACCAGGGTTACCTTTTCAAAAGCGAAATAAAGTCAACAAAATCTTGGAAATAAAGTCATTGACGCTATTTCCTCATTCAAATGGAAATAGCGTCAACAATGCTTAAAGTCTGTCGATTCATAGAAAAAAATGTTGTTCTTACAATAAACATTGCCCCGTAAGTGTTTTTTTTAATAGATGAAAAAGGTTATTGCCAAATCCTCAGTGTTGTGATATTAATCCACACACAATCATGAACTACCACCAATTGATTTTATTAAAAAAATTTAAATTACGAATATGTAAAAACACGATGCGAAAAACTAAACGCCTGCGCACAGCTGGAATACGAGAAATATTTGAAGAAAGAGTGTAGAAATGATCCATAACTTGCAAAACATGTTTCGTTTCCACAAAAATAAAGCGAACACTATTAAATTGATGAAACAGTCCATGTCCAAAAACCCCGGAGGAACACTGAAAGAATTCTGTGTTTTAAATTAGCATATTTTGAACGAATTCGGAATGTCTAAGGTGGAAAAGAAACCAACCTTTCTATAAGGAAACAATTATAGAAATACAATTTTCTTACACTGCATTCACGTCTCCGCCAGCAATTTGTGACGACATCATTTAAAAGCCGCTAAGGAGAATGACGACACTATTTATTAGATGGCACATTCAACGAGCCAATGTGCCAAAATGCGGGTATAAACAATTATTGATTATTTAATATCGGAACCGAGATCATATAAGTTAATTGATTGGTTTTCACACACTTTTGAAACACAAATTATATGCTTTTTTACTGCAGACAAGTTGTTGCCCCAAAACACAGCAGAAATCTTCCAATCAGGGCTGCCAACTATCCTTAGTTATGAGGTGCCATATTGAGGATAAAAAAGTGCCAAAATGTGCCAAATAGAAAAATAAAAGTGCCATAAAAGGTGTCATTCCTTTTAATCATTCACATTTTGCAATAAAATAAAGCTACATTTTCCAAACAAAAGTTCAATGATAAAATAAGATAAACCAGTTGAATAACCTTTATAAATTAGAAAATTTTAGTTGAGAAAAAGAAGTGCACGCAAAGTATTTCACAAAAATGTATTGAATGTAATTTTTTTTACAAAAGTGCCATTTTGGCACTTTGTGCCAAATCGAAAAATTAAGTGCCATTTGAAGTAAAATAGGGAAAAATGGCACGGTTTGAGCCAAGTTGGCATCCAATAACTTACAAATATAAAAATGTGAAATATCGAGGGCTTCAATTCATTAATACCCTCTATCTTGCACTATATTTGCACAAAAACTAATTTGTGATTTTAGAAACCATCTGGGACTTATTACCTGTCATTATATAAGGTAGCATTAATATCACTGATGACAATTAAATCTTGGGTGGATTTTTATATCACAATATCATCTTTGTGAAAGAGGTTACTATTGAATATAAGCCCTCGATGTTATGATATATAAAAATTTTATTTCAACGTATACAAAAAATAAATCTACCTGCGATACAGCACGGCGGGAGACGGGGAAGGGGGGCCGCGGCGGAGCGTGACGTGGTGTGCGCGCCGGTCGCGCGGGGTACGCGGGGCGCGAGCGCGAGAGCGGCGCGCGCGGTGTGGCGCGCTGACGCGGGCCGCCGTGAAGCTAAACAAATTTAATGATTGAAAGAGAAATAATGTCAATGGATTTTATTTCGTTTTTAAAAAGGTAATAATGTCAATTGACTTTATTTCGCACCAGGGTGATCTTATTACCTGTCACCTTGGTTTTACTTCAATCCTTATAATCAAGTGAATTAAGCTAAAAACGGAAAGGAATCAAACTATCCTTAATATTTCGCGGTATAAATTTTTATCAATTCGTCGGAATATTTTTTGTATGTATCTACATATGTTACCGCATAAGTTTGGACCACGTTAACCACGTTTAATACCTAAGGGGTGGTCCCATACTAATTTGGTTTAGATCCGATCATTGGATCACGAAAAAATTAACGGTAATCTTAAATTTTTATATGAGAATTGAAGTCGATTTTGTTTTTTGCTTAAAAATTATTTAAATCTCGTACCCCCTTATTCTAGAACCCGAATTTTCCTAATTCTTAGTTCGTAGCTACGCTACTATCTATGTTAGCTTCTGATTGAATTGTTGAACCACAAGCCAGAACTCCTCCTATGCCTGAAGCTCTGGTTCTCAATCCAGTTAATGCAATAACAGCTTCTTCCAAGCCATTGAAAACATGCACTTTGTTAGGTCCACCACCTGTTGCGCTTGCTTCTGCCTTCGGCCGCGCTTAGGGATTATAACCCTTACTAAGTAGAATTATCCTTTCTGTGTTGTTCTTTTCTGTTAAAGTTTTTGGATTCGGGTTATGTGTTTGGGAACAACAACCGAAAATCATTGTACAAATAACTAAACCGGACCCAAGTTTCGCGATAAGGGGCAACAAAGATTCCTTTTTGCTCGTTTAGGTGAAGCAGTGTATAAAAATATATGTATATGCGAAAGGCAAATTTATCTGTTTAAATGAACACCACCAATATTTCTTGCAAATAGACATTGATTTACATCTTTTATTTCGCCTCCGACACAGAATTGTTTTCGTANGCGATAAGGGGCAACAAAGATTCCTTTTTGCTCGTTTAGGTGAAGCAGTGTATAAAAATATATGTATATGCGAAAGGCAAATTTATCTGTTTAAATGAACACCACCAATATTTCTTGCAAATAGACATTGATTTACATCTTTTATTTCGCCTCCGACACAGAATTGTTTTCGTACAAAATTACGTAAAAAAGCTTACTCGTTCGTTTTTAGGCATGCCATTGTTACGAATTTCGAAAGTTCGAAAATACGATTCGGATTGCAGCATACTATTTCTACGATTCGTAGCAAAATCCGAATACGAAAGAGTTGCAGAATAGGGGTGGTAAATATTTTTAAAAACTCAGTTTGTTTAAGGTTTTATAAGATTCGACGTAAGTACAAAGTAATAAAATAATTGAAAGTAATACAAACGTAGAGAGAAAATCCGGCCCGGTACTAAATATGAGCGAGGCCCCTCCTCCCCAACGAAAAATTTGTTGCAGTGCTTTTGAAAAATACTAGGTAATCTTACTTTTATTTTCGTGGTGTGTGGAGTATGATTTTTTTTTATATAAAAACTTCATGTAAAGGGAGAATTGTTATACCCGAGCGCACTTGTGCGCAAAGAGAAGTCGACTAAGCCATGTCTGTCTGTCCGTCCGTCTGTCCGTCTGTCCGTGTACACGATAACTAGAGCACAAACTGAGATATCTCAACGAAATTTGGTACATAGGTTGCCCTATTGAAAATGGGCGAAATTCGAAATAAATCAGTAACTACTGAAGATCATTGACTTGATTGAAAATTTGTTTGTTAAGTAGTGTACCTTAAAGTATGTGCATACACATTTACGTTCAAAGTGTAAAATGTACCTACATAAACTTTCCCATGAATACCATCAAATCATTGATCTTGAAGTGAATCTATGTATGCATGTACTAAGAAAATATATGAGCAAATTAAAAAGTCGATGCAATGTACAGTCGAAAAGTACAATTTTTGTATAGATTTCGTACTGAAGGATCAATTTCATTTCCCAACACTGTGCGACATGCGGGCGCCACCATAAACAAGTGTGAGCTAAAAGTGAGAGTGTGTTAGTGTGCTTTCATATGCTGTCGCTTTCTCGTCGTTTGTACATGTTTTGTTGCTATAAATGACGAAAATCACTAAATTCACTAAAATCACTCCACTGAACTATTGGTGCTTCTTAGTGCTCCTACTCATTTCGGTATAACTAATTTGTTTAATGGCTCAATGAGAGAATTGAGCACTACACCAAT
>NW_016157687.1:47885-73276 GCF_001687245.7 Rhagoletis zephyria | reverse complement strand
TAAGGGCCGTTTGCACCATGTCTAGTTAATTCTAACTCCCAGTTAAACATCTTTATCGACGTTATCGACACCCATCATATAACATGTGATCGATAAAGCAGTTAACGTGCTTAACTGAAGGATGTACCTCCAGTTAGCGTTAACTAGACATGGTGCAAACGGCCCTTAGTCATTGTACATGCTCTCGCTTTGTGTGCCAAGCGTAAAATAGTGTTAGTGCATATGTGTGAATATTCTGCAATGAATAATATCCACTAACACTATTTCTTGTGTTATACGATGTTTCGACGCTTCGTAATTCGCTCTCTTATTCGTAATTCGCTCTCCCATTCGTCATTCGCCTTGCCAATTACCTTCCGAATTATGTAATTCGCCATACAAAATTTTGTGAGCGAATTACCTCATTTGTAGGTAATTCAGATCGAATTACCTTGCGAATGACAAACGAATCGGTGCCTTCTCTAATATTTATCGGAAATTTATCGACATTTGACAGCCAAAACTGGTCAAAACAAAATAAAGAATGTCGAATTTTTACCGGGAAAAAACGCGAACTATTAATAATTAAAATGGAAGTAAAAAGTGAAATTGCGAAAAAAGTGATAATGTCGAGGAGGTTGTTGGCTACAACAAGAATAAGTGGAGAAATCAATATATCCTCTGCAGTAATGCTGCATCTCAAGAAAAAGCATCTGGTTCTTTTGGAGGCACTGCATCTTTCAAATGCAATGTCGCATTCACTTGCAACCGAAAGAAGACTCAGTTGTTGGAAAAAAGTAAGTGTTTGGCGATAATTAAATATACAGTGAGCCAAACGTATCTGGGTCTATAGAAGTTTTACAGTGATTTAGCCAAATGATTCAGCTTTAATTTCCGAGCACTAGTTTATTAACAAATTCGGATTGAAATATGCACTTTTTGTAAATTTCGAAGCAGGTTATGCGCAAAAATACTTTGGATGGCGTAGCCTTGGTTATATGTACTAGATATGTTGTAATGTTTCCATCAATATAGAGTAAAGAACGCGTTCCTCTTGTTATCATTATAAATCACACCATGATGTTCACATTAACCAGAAAAGGCCGATTCTACCCAATCCGAACAAAAGGACGCCGGTATATGCAACCGGAACGACCCACAGTGCTGTGTCTCCATATAAAAAGTGGGCAAAAATAGAATAATGGACGGATTTGAGTAAAAATTCGTTTTTTGGTGGATTAGAGTACGGAGATTTCAAAAATCAATTTTTTTTTTACCTAGCTCTTACATTTTTCATGGAAACTGAGATTGAAACTGCAAAATTTGATATTCAGAAGTAGTTCCAATACTCAGTAGTTATTTTATTATTTATACAGGGCGTTTTCCTAATAATATTAAAGACTTCAAGGCTTCATTCTATGGCTTAATTCATGGCAAATAAGATTCCCTATATCTCTCTTACGCAAACCCTCTAGGAATGGCAGCTACTTTCATTTTGGTCCTTTTTGANTTACCCTTCGATTTTTTGTTCTCAGTGAAGCTTCGCAAAATTCTTCTTTAGAAGGTCTTCCCCGTTCAGCACATTTATCCTTATTTCCATTGGAATCCGGAAGGGAAAGGAATGTCCAATTTAGCCATTTAGAATATGTTTTTTCAAAAGCGCTTCTTTTGCGGCCACTATAATTCCACTTATTTTTCATCTCACTATTAAAAAGTTTTATTTTTTGATTCAAAAGTGCTTTGTCGCATTTAGCGTGTATTAATTTGTCTTCAAAAAATGCAGATAATGCAGACACTCTATCTGATGGACGAGTAGAAATCCAGATATCAGCTAAAATTGAGTTTTTTATAATTGAATTCATATTAATATTAGTTTTTTCACTATTTTACGCTTCACTACACAGCACAGAACACTACCGCGTGTGTCTACAGTAATAAACTTTACTATTTTTAAAGAATGTTTTGGCATTTAAGTAATGGAAAATACTGTGGTAACTGTAATCAGTGAAATTTTTTTTTTGCAAAAGTTTATTTTATAACCTTAAAAAAAACGATTTTCTTCGAAAAGCGCAATGAGTCTGCAGACTTTTTTTTTATTTCAAAGAAAAATGCCCCTTCTTTCAAATAAAAGAATAAAAAAAAACATACTTTTACATATTTTTTTTTTTATCCCTTTGTAAACTTAGGAATTTTTTAAATTTTCTGCAACAAATTTTAGGGTGTAGCAAATAGGCCATTCCAGCCAGGAAACTCAATATTTTTTAAAAAGCTCTATAGAGTGGTTTCCTTACAGATTTTCTAATTAGAAAAATTGTGTCTTAAGATAAAGTATGATAAATTGTATTTTTAGCAATTTTTTTTTTAAAGACTCCAGCTAAAGGCATTTTCATAAAAGAAAAAATATATAAAAAACACACAACTTTAAGAGGTTTTTGTGAGAACCTTATGATATAAAAACAAAAACTAAGATCCTTAATCTAGGATAAATTTCCTTTCCAACGATACCAAACACGTTGACATACGTGACAACAATTTTTTTGATTTTTGCCCGCTCATACAGCACTGTGCGACCCAGATTTATATCCTCCCAAGGACTGTCACCCCAGCAACACTCCTTAAAAACTCTTTGGAGAATTTGTATGCTGTTACAACAACCACAACGCCAAGCGCTATGTAAATAACCCTCCAAAGTTTTGAGATTGTTATTTGCGATTGTGATGTTGTTAAAAGATTCCATGTTTCTTAGTTCATTCCGCAAACTTCCATAGGTCCTAGCTTATATTTGGTTCACTGTAATTCCGAAAGTTTTTATGAGTCTGCATATGGATGTGTGTATGTACATATTGAATTTTTTAGGAGCGAACGCAATCTTTCTTTGAGATAGACTGTCAGAGGGGAGATTAAACGCTTTTTAAGAACAACTTTAGGATGAGTCGAAGTCTCTTCTATAAATTATGTGAGCTTCTACCAGACCTACGAAAAAAGGATACAAACATGCGTGAAGCCATACCTTTGGAGAAACGGATTGCCATAGCCCTATATGCGATTGGGTCATCAGCAGAGTATAGAACAATTGCAAACATGTTCGGCATGGGGAAAGCAATCGTTTGTAAAATCTTGTGGAACTTTTGTTCTGAAGTTTGGAGAGTTATGGCGCCAATATATTTAAATAACTTCCCATTGACTACGCAAAAAATTGAAGGTTTAGTGCAAGAGTTCGAAGCACTTGGATTTCCCCAATGTTTTTATTATGTTATGTTAGTAGCCTACATAGCCAACTATTCTTAAACTGCTGCTATCATTATATTGCCTGTAAAAACATTGCGCTTCATTTTTACAGATGGTTGTCACATTGAAATCCACCCACCTAAGGAAGATGCTACAGACTATTTCAATTACAAGGGATGGTATTCAACCGTGCTGTTAGCATTAGTGGACGCCAGGTAGTGGCACTTTAAGATGGTAACAGCGTTGGCACTTTGCTACGATCGTAGTAAAAACATTAAATATGCATATGCATTTAAAATAATAACAAATTTTTATCTTTTGCTACGAATTTTTATTTTTTAACACGATTTTTCTGGTCTTTTGTTACGCAGTCGGTTTCGTTAAGTGCCAACCCTGGATGTTAATGGTTAAGTTTTAAATTTCATAGTTATTTCCAGATGTCGTTTTATTTACGTGAGCTCTGGTAACCCAGGACGTCGCAACGATTCGCGAATTTTCCAATCCTCTTTTTTAAACCAATACTTGAATCAATGTAATCTTCTGAGCGACTTAAAGAAAAATATTTCAGGTGTGGATGCGCCAGTTTTTATTATTGGTGACTCCGCATTTCGTTTAAGTGACAAACTTATGAAGCCATATCCTTTCTACGTTTCGCAAAGCCGCCAACAAAAGCACTTCAACTATGCACTATTCAAGTCCCGTAGAGTAGTGGAAAATGCATTTGGGCACCTCAAAGCACGCTCCAGGCGCATTGGAAATGGCATTGACAATTCATTTAAAAATGCTAGCGCTATAATTTGGTCGTGTTGCGTTCTTCACAATTTCCTAAATGAAAATAATGACGCGATAAATGAAAATTGGATGCAAGCTTTACAAACTGCAGAAGCAAACCGCACATACCCTCAGCACATTGCGTCACTAACGGAGCTAAGCAATAACCCAGAAGGAATAAGGAACGCAATTGCTACTTTTTTGTGTAAGTTTTATTATCAAAACTTTTATTTATAAAAAAAATTCATATACATTTAAAAAAACCAAAAGTAGTATTCCTTAAATTACATAGCAATTAATTCATTGAGATCACACCTTTAATATTTTTTGGCAGACAAATGTGCACATAAACAAAAAAAAAAATATTCCATAAACTATCTAGTAAATAATTCATTGAGATCAAATACAAAATATAGTTATATGAAAAATAATAGGGACACGACATTTTCATCACTTTTGACTATTTTTCTTTTGATTGAGTCAAAAGTGGTCATAATGTCGGGTCCCTATAATTTTTCATATAACTGTATTGTAAATGTTTTGGGATGTAGTATTTGGCTTTGAGCCACCGTAAATACATGTCCTTAATTAGACGGTTTTCTTAAAGGACTTACTGTCTTTTTAAAAAATCTATTAGTGCATTTTGCACTTCGGCTTCTTTTTCTACATATGATTTCAAAATTTCTTTTTTTTCTTCCTCAATGGATATAAACCTTTCCGAAGTACTTTTAATGTCGTCTTGGATTACCTCAATTGTTTTTTCAAATCTTTTAAAATAAATACCTAATCCCTCTTTCTTTCTTACTGCAGCGGACGACGGCGGTGCCGGTGATGACAATTCTTCTGTAATTCCTGGAGTAGCGACGAACGATTGTGGTGTCATTGGTGATGCCGTAGGCATAGACGGTGATGGCAGCGGTGAAGTGACAGGTGTATACGGTGACGGCAGCGGTGAAGCTATAGACATTGACGGTGATGGCAGCGATGAAGTCGTGATTGATGATGGTTGCGATACAATGTTCGAATTCATGTCTTTAAAAAAAAAATATTTGTATTATTCAGAATTTTATTGAAGAACGCCCTTTCTTAGAATTCGGGTCAAAAATTCCCTATCTCAGTTGAAAATAAATATACATAAATATAAGCACGAAACTATGTACACTTAGGTCTTTTTTTATGCGGTACATGCGTTCCTCAGAAAGCCCATAAAAAAGTTCTTGCCAAAGGATTAAGCTTTAATTTAAAACAAAGATTTCGGTTTGAAATATGCACTGAAATTTGGAGGTGGATTTCGCGCAAAAATACTGTGGATGGCGTAACCGGGGTGATGAGGTTATTTTTTCTAGCGCGACCGAAGGCCATCAACGCGGAAAGGAGTTTTGTGCAAAAAATACTGCTGATGGCCTAAAACGAGTTTAATTTTTCTTTGCGAAAATGCTAATTTCACCCCATTTTGCAATGGCCCCTCGAGTGCCTGTGGAAGAGGCAGGGAGAAGAAGGATGGCTTTTCTTAAATTTTATACTATGCTCTTTTTAATGAGTGTAGTTTTAGGTGACACACCCCTTCTCCCTCCACTCCCCACCAAAACATCATTGTACAAATAACCGAATATTTCCCACGCACAACATTAAATCCTCTGATGTATTCTTTGATTACTATAAATGTGGCAAGATATACCGCGGAAACCACATACCGATTTTCAGCTTTATGCAAATTATTGCAACCTTGAATACCGTGACTTGACCGGGCTAATTTGGGCTCCACGAGGAAATGGAATATTTTTAGCAAATCGTTAATTAAACAATTCATATACTTACGATTTATACTGACGAATACTAGACCATCCGGGTTGAAACTCTTATAAGGCGCCAATAAGGCGTGCATGTCTGCATAAAGATCCCAAGCCGAGTGTGAGCCACCCGAGGGTCCAATCTCTTGTTTCTCCTTTCTGTGGAAAATAATGTGTGGAAATTATTAAAGACAGTTGTTTAAAGCGATGTTACATTATAACGTTGTTTGGTGAATAAAAGGGGTTGCAATAAACAGTGCTATAAAAAGTACACCATAACCTGGAGCTTTGCATTTCAAATGACGAGATGTGTGTTAGTATTAGTTTAGAGAAAATGCTTAGTTATTTGTGCAATGATTTTGTGGCGTGGAGCGGAGGTCGAGGTTATTTGGCACCTAAAACCCCACCCATTAGAAAGAGCACAGCCCAAACTTTGAGATACCTTTCCACATCGGCGGCCTGAGGCTGCGTTTAGAAAAAATAAATTAATCAGTCCAACTCCGGCTACGCCTTCCACAGTATTTTTGCGCACAACCCACACCGATATTTTAAAAAAGTCTATATTTCAAACCGAATTTATTAATAACAAGTAAGAGCAGCGCTGTCTTCGGCTATGCCGAAGGCTTCATACCTTTCATGAACATCTGCAAATTTTACTTTGACAGATTACTGCTTTTGAATACATCTGCATACATCGATAGAGGAGTTACATACTTATATAAAAAATCGCATCTAAACAATCAGAGGTATGGAAGATATACTTTATATGGCACCAATCTAAGTGATTTTCACTGCTATGTGATCGGTATGTAAACCGGTAACACAATTTATTGGGTTTAGTTTCCTACATAAAGAAGATATATCGCAAAAACTGGTATCTGAACAATCAGTGCTATAGGAGATAAAGCTTATACAGCATAGATTTTGACGATTTTCTCAGTAGACTTTGTATTATTATTTATAAAATATCTTACGAAATTTATCGGTTTTAGCTGTTCAAATAAAGGAGTTTTACAGTAAAATCCCATATCTGAACAATCAGATGTATGGAAGATATATGTTGTAGTCATCCGATCCTTGTTATTTTCACTGTAAGTATTCTGTTAATAATGAGTGAAAATGGTGCGAAATTTCATGTTCCTAGCTGCATAAATGGAGGAGTTATGATAAAAGACCTCATATCTGAACAATCAGTTGTATGGGGGCTGCAGGTTATAGTGACCCGATCTTTGTTATTTTCACTGTAAGTCTTCTGTTGATAATGAGTGAAAACAGCGCGAAATTTCATGGTCCTAGCTACATAAATGGATGAATTACAACGAAAAATCTCATATCTGAACAATCAGTTGTATGGGAGCTATATGTTATAGTGGTCCGATTCTTCCGGTTCCGACAAATGATTAATACATTATAAAAATACACCCACCTACCAAATTTGATCCGGATATCTCGAAAACTGAGAGACTAGATTGCATACAGACAGACGGACAGACGGACAGACGGACATGGCTAAATCAACTCAGCTCGACGTTCTGATCATATAAGTATACATTTTAATGGGTCTATCTCTTTTTGTTCTGGTACTTACAAACATCGGACCAAAGTTATAATACCATTTCATGCTCATGAAAGGTATAAAAATGTTAATTAAAGTTCAATCCTTTTACCATAAGTGTGTGTTAAAGTTTTCGGATTCGGGTTAGGCGTTTGGAAACAACAACGCAAAGCATTGTATAAATAACTAAACCTTAACCTTAACCTAACCTTATTTTGTGCAAATAATAACTTCTTACCGGTACCGTGCACTCAAGTTATGCATTTTCGTCTTCAGTTCCTTCACCGTGTACTTATACCCGTGCTTCTCCAATTCCTATACCATTTCCAGAAGGATGTGGCCGTTTTTCGTACAGCCACGCAACTCCTGCATTTTCTCTCCCCATAGCTCTATCACCGCCCTTTCACTGGCCTGGTCCCATTTGCTGGCACTTTTTCTAGATGCTGGAAAAGTAGCTAATTAAATACTGCCTAAATAAACTAAAATATTTGTTGATAACTTACATTTTTTCTCCATCTTCGATATTTGCAATACACAAAAATAATAATAAATGCGAACAACAAGAACAAGAAGTAGAGCTGCCAAACGAATTACGAATGTGTCGTGGAAACAGGGTAATTAACGAATTACTTAGCGAATTACTTAGAGAGCGAATTAAGAATCATGGAAACATCGTATTATTCAACCAATTACTTAAAAACACGAATAATTGCAGTTCCCTGATGTGTACCTAAATATGCGCTTTCGCATTTATTAGAATATAGTAACTATTTGATTTAAAATTCAAATTTATCAACTTAACAAAATATTATAATTGTTATCCTCCAACTAAATTTTAGGAAAATCCGGGCTGCTTTGAAAACTCGGACCCGGGGGCAAACACCCCCGACCCCCCACACTCTAGTCGGGCTGGATACATGAAAAAACATACACAAGCGTGTACAATGTACATATGTATGAATGTGGGCGGAAATTCCCAAATATATGAGTGCCAAACTGCCAATATGGGCTGGAACACAGTTTACGATCACTATGTGCACCTTTAGTGCATCACTTACATTAATAACGCGTTCTTTTAACACTTTATTATGTTGGTGGCTCATAAATTTATGTATGGCTTTATCGAAAGGAGAGAGGTGGCGACCACGTGAAACCAATGCTGGCTTTAGTGTCATCGAAAACAAGCAACACCAAGTGAGGCCATATGTATGTATTTACATATCATCGCTATACATACAACTACAAAATATTAACTAATAAAAGTTGCATTGGGATGAGAATGAATTTGTGTTGTTATTTCTGTTTTTGTTTTGCATACAACAAGCAGCGCTTAATAACAACAGTTGGTCGACAGGCGGCGATTATGATTTATCGCATTTTAATCAATTTAAAATGTTTATTCGATACAATATCCCAAATTATGAATATGTGTATAAATCTGAACATATTGACGTACCTATAACATTATGTAACAAAGTATTTGACTCGATGAGTATTAAATACTAACTTTCCTCACTTACATAAATCTGGCGTGAAACTCTAAGATCAATTTCAAAGAAATATTTATGTATCTTGTTTACTCAGATTGAGCCGTTTAATCTAAATTCTACAAAAACAAATTTTTCTCGACTCGGCGGCTTCAAGTCAACGCCAATTTCGTTGTTCATCGGTTATATCCCATTCCCACCAAAATCGTTACAGGCTAACCTAATATTCACGCACGCCGCCAATTTATTGTCAAAAATTTCTCATGCACATGCAACTTGTATGAGATCAACCGAAATTGAACGGCGTGCGTATGAAGCTAACTCAATTTCCAATTTTTGTTCTGCGTGACATTTTGATTTGACGTTTCGCTCAATGAAATCAAATGCAAACGCATGCAAGTCAATTTCGGGTGACGCAAAAAAACAAATTCGACGGCATGCGTACCAAAACGCAAGCCGCGAATATTAGGTTAGCCTGTTACGCAGTTAATAACTCAGCTAATATACAAGAAATTTAACAGCGATTGGCCGGTAAAGATTATTTCTCTCTTATAGCTTTTAACTTTCGTTTGCTTGTACGCAAAATGAACTATTAAAGAAATTAAAGCATAAGAAGATGACTACTGCAAACTGCAGATGTTTCCTGCAGAGAAAAAAATGTAAAAACTAATATTCTCAGTTCGAGTAATTATTTCAAAAATTTTGATATATGACTTCTTTGAACCACTATACAAAATTTTCCATCTGAAAAAAAGTTTGGTTTTCTCCCAATTGCAACTAAATACGGGTTCTGCTAAACGCAAGTTCAAAACAAAAAAAGCTGGATTTATTTCCCCATAATTACATTAAGTGTTCGAAATTATCAGTAAACTATCTTGGCTAAGGCAAGGTAAGCGTGGAGCCTTGCGTAGTCTACTACAGTTGCCACGTAAAGAAGGGCAAATTCGGTGTTGGATTTATGGTGGAAGAGAGACTCCGTCGCCGAGTACTGGCGTTTACCCCCGTGGACGAACGTCTAGCCACAGTCCGCATGAAAGCGAGACTCTTCAACATCTCGCTCATCTGCACCCATGCTCCAACAGAAGAGAAGGACGAGGAGTCCAAGAACCTCTTCTATAAGCGCTTGGAGGGAACATATGAGCTCTGCCCCCAGCACGTTATAAAAATCTTGCTTGGCCATTTCATTGCTGTCGGAAAATTCGCCGGGTCCCGAAACATGGTAATATGTAGTAGCAGGTTCCAGCATAAAAATATCCACGAATCTACATGGCTGACTCCAGATCGAAAAACGAGAAACCAAATCGAACATGTTGTGATAGACGGAAGGCATGCATCCAGTGTTTAAGACGGAAGTGCACTCCGAGGGCCAAACATCGACTCGGACCACGCAGCAAAAAATGTGCGCGTAGTCGGATTTCAGCGAACCCGAAAGAACAACTGGTACGATGAGGAGTGTCAAGAAGGTGTAGAGAAAAAATATGCCACCTACCGGGCCACGCTGCGATCGGGCGCAACGCGAGCCATGTGGGACCGTTACAGGGAACTGTAGAGGGAAGCGAGACGTATTTGCCGCACTAAGAAAAGAGAGGTCGAAATACGTGAGTGCAAAGAGCTTGAAATGCTGGCTGTCAGGAAAAACGCCCGAAATTTCATCAGAGAGATAGGCGACTTAATGAAAGTTTCAAGACTCCTGTAAGAACAACCATGCCGACCTAGAGACTCATGTCCAGAACGTACTTAAATTATGGAGGGAACACTTTCCAACCCTACTGAATGGCAGTAGCACTGAAAGTAGTGGAGAAGACGAACCCGAACCCCCAGTCGATGATGATGGAGTCGATGTCCCACCGCCTTATTATGACGAGGCACCAATAGCGATTATGCGGCTGAAAAACAAGAAAGCGGCTGAAGCTGACAGCCTACCGGCCGAGTTTTTCAAGTATGGCGGCGAAGAGCAGAATATGGTCAGACGAATGCATTCCCGACGACTGGAATTTAAGTGTGCTCTGCCCAATCCCCAAGAAGCCGCCATACGCGCCAACTATCGCGGGATCAGCCTTCTAAGCATAGGTTACAAGTCTTATCGTGCGTGTTGTGTGAAAGACTGAAGCCCACGGTCAACGAACTGATTTACCCTCATCAGTGTGGCTTTAGGCCTGGAAAATCCACCATAGACCAGGCATTCACAATACGCCAAATCTTAGAAATGACCCGCGAGAATAGGATCGACACACACCACCTCTCTCTCGATTACAAAGCTGCTTTCGACAGCACGAAAAGAAGTTGTCTTTATGCCGCGATGTCTAAATTTGGGGTCCCCTCGAAACTAACAGCCCGATTCCGCATCACTGAAAAGTTCACCACAGTCACTTTCATGACAGCTAGTCATTGTTCGCTATTCTAGCGCTCTAACAAAAGCTTGTTTTGCTGACAGTCTTGTCAGTTCTAGAAAAGGTGCTGACAGCGGTTTATTGTGTTCATTTTTGAAATTGTGAAATTATGGAGGAAGAAATTTTAATTTATGCATTGGCTATGAAAGCCCAGGAAAAAAAAGAAAAAATTTATCAAATGGAAAAATGGAGTGATACACTAGGGCTGGGTATCTCCAAAATGCAACAATTTTTATTCCAATGTTTTTCCGCCAATTTTGTATAAAAAAAATGGTTTATTTAACAACAAATAACATACAAATAAAATTCCTAAACTTTGTGCAAAACTGGCGAAAATTCAGCAAATTTTCATCAAAATTTTCAACTTTTTAATCAGATTTTTTTTTTAAATTTTTGAGTATGCAATTCTGCAGCCCATTAAATTCTAGTAAAGAAAATGCAAGTTCGGAGTTAGTCAAAAATCGTGTTGATTTTTGAGAATTTTTTTTTGTTGAAGGTGTTTTGCATTTTTTCCATATAAAGTAAAAAAAAATTTTGTATGGAAGAGACTGCGTGAAAACAAATTGCCAAAAATCAACGGTAATTCCTAGCTACTTAAAACTTGCACTTTATTATAAGAAAATTGCGCTACAAATCTGCATACTCAAAAAAATTCTAAAAACTCTGATTAAAAAGTTGAAAGTTTTCATGAAAATTTGCTGCATTTTCGTGAGTTTTGCACAAAGTTTAGGAATTATATTTTTATGTTTTTTGTTGTAGTATGAACATTACTTTTATACGAAATTAGCAGAAAAATATTAGAATGAAAATTGTTGCATATATTGTGAAAAATTTGCTGTGCCAATAGTTTGTTCCGGCAGTGTATGTATATATAACCTCTTTCCATTTGATTGCCGTTCGTATTGGATCATTTAAGGAATTCAGCCCTTGTGCTAGCTCCTCCCAAAGCAATTGCATATGCCGCGGCTCCTGTGGATTGTTTTTGCCTGCTTGGAACTCCGTTCAAACTTTACGCACCTACATACATTTATATGTAGCACACATATTATGTCAAAAGAAAAGAAAATAAAGAAGTTCTTATCACGCTATCAAAATAATAACACATTTTAAGTATTTTTTTACATAAAATATGTAAACAAACTTACTTCTTCTCAGTTGCCATCTGTTTGACTTAACTCACCAGTCAGCTGTTTTGCCTTTCATTGCGTGGTGAGTTTAAAGAGCTTTCAGCTTTTCAGTCATCGAACTAGAATAGCAGGGGAGCTTTCAACTGACAACGTCTCTGACATGGCAGCACTGACAAGCAACGCTGTCAGTTTTTACAGAATCGGGCTGTAATACGGCTGCGTAAAATTGCGTTGAGCAATATCACCACCTCCGTCAGAATTGGGAAGAACCTCTCCGAGCCGTTTGATACCAAACGAGGTTTCAGACAAGGTGACTCCCTTTCGCATGATTTCTTTAATCTGATGTTAGAGAAGATAATACAGTATTGTCAGGTTACTGCAGTAGTTTACCCCCAAGAGCATGCCATTTTCCCCTCGATTTCCTTTTCGTATCCCTAGGTTTATTTATTTAGACTTTTTTTAAATTTATTTTGTAATGTCAATTGTAGATAGTGCATTTTTACCGATTACACATTTCAGAGGGATTACATTTTTCATTTCACTTGAACTTTTATTTAACTCCAGTTCTTATTTGTCATTTGGTACCAATACATAATGACATATTTACATATATATACATAGGTTTGCGTTGACGTTGGTAGCTGAATTTGTAGATATGGTTTTATGTATATAAAACTGTTTAAAAAGATTAAGGAATCCGCTTGGCGCATTTTATTTCCTCTTTAGATTGCCCCTAAATATTTGGTGCCCCTAAATTTACCCCTAGGGCAGTCAAGAGTCTCTAAATGTAGGGGGAAAACCTCTGATAAACACTGAGATAATAAGAGCCGCAAAAAGAGGACAAAACGAGTATTACGCACGAGTATTGGCACACACGTCACTGTTGACAGTTACAACTTTGAAAAAGTAGACGACAAGTGTTACTTTGGACTGAGTAGGCAATCGAGAAGTAAAGTCCTCTCATCGTACAAAGATCACATTCTATAAATCACTCATCATGCCTATGCTGCCAATGCCAGTAACAGAGGAAGAGAAGGGCTTTCTCTGCATTGGAAGGACCAGATGGAGAAGGTTTTGGCATTTCCAATTGGCGTCATTTGGCAAGAAGAGAAATGGCGGCGTGCTGTTTTGGACTCGGCCAAAATCGCTTAGACGGTTACAGCACCAATAAAGAAAGGAAGATATTGGCTATAAGCGAATGTATATATATTTTGTAGTTGTATTTGTAAACTGAACAGTATAACTAAGTGGCTGATGAGCTGGCAACAGAAAGATGGCTAAACTAAAAACTAAAAACTAAAAACGCAGTAAGTATTAGGGTGCGGGAGGTCACGGGCCTCAGTTGTCCGGTAATAACGTAGTATTGCAAGCAGTCATAAGATCTCGATTCTAGTCGAGAAAATTATATCTCATTTATAATTGCTAAAATGATCGAAAATATAAATGCCATTATCTAACAATTAATTTTGGTCGAAGGGCGAACAGGTTACAATAGCATGGCAGTGCTCGCGATTCAGGCCGATAACAAATGAGATTAGGTGAAATTTTTTTTGCCCTTACTTCACGTTCCTTAGACCTTTCTTCAAGTAAATATGTACATTTAATTAAATTCAATCGATCACGGCCGATATGCCATATAAGTAATTATAAGGATAGCATGTAGCATGAAAGAACGAATAAGATCGCCCAGGACGGCGTGCGAGAAAACAGAAATTTTTTTGCAGTGATGTCATTTTTTCGCCGCCATGAGAATGAAACGAAAAGAAACCATGTGCGTGAATGAAACAACCGATTAAAAGATGACGTCGTCAATTATTTATTTTTTTCTCAAATGCAGTTACAAATACACGGTTGCCATACTGGGTGAACTGTTTAGTTGCTTCATGGTATGTGGTGAATAAGCCATCTTGTAAAATAAATAATAATGAATTGTTGAATCAAGTAAAAAGGTGGCATTCGATTCCAGGAGTGGCGTAGATGGACGGATAATATGACGGCTTAAATAAAACGCTGCTGGAAGTATGATATCGACAACGATGCTTGCCACAGTCGACCAGGAGCTGGAAGGAATTGATCGCCGGCCATATAACCCCAGTGGGAACGAACCGATGACTGGTACGAGTTTTTGTATAACGAAAGCAGACACATCCCATGGCGAACAAAGCATGAGGGAGTGAGTATGCAGACGCAGAGTTAGAAGGTCTTCGCATTGAGATTCAGTAGGAGGGGTTATCCGACGAACTGTATGTAGCATGTGCATCTTACAAGGTGTATGTATTGTGATGTCATAAATGAACATGTGCGCTAAGCTTCGATGAACTCCGTTCATAGTTCTGAACTCGCAGTTGTGAAGGGCAATATTTTCCACGAACCAGCAAAGTCTACGAGTGGTCACTTTTTAATTGGTTATTTTCTATCTGAAATTGTGTTAACCAGTGTCTTAGTCGGCATTACTGTAGTCGGCACAGCACAGTAGGCCATGCAAGTACGTAGTCAGTGCCTAAAATGTTTATATTCTCAGGTTACTTGACCAGCCACTGACACACACCCACCATTGCACACACTAACATAACTTAAAGTACCCCCGCAGAAAATCTGACTAGCGTAGAACTAGACCTTTTGCCGACAGTACCAGTTTTAGCTCAATACCCAAGCAATGCTTTCAACTGTCCAGTTTTACACGGCGATGTCATTGGCGGTGGCAATTGTCGCCCAGTGCAATACTTTGCAACCAGTTCTTAACCGGTTCCATTTTGGACAGATTTTTTTATAAGAAAACGTTTTTGCGACTCGATTTTTGGAAATTTTTTCGTCTTTTCTTTGTTTTACAGATACCGTTTTTGTTACATATTTTATTTAAAAAAAAATATTGTAAGCTGCACGCAACAATTTAAATTCATTAAATTTGAAAACTCACAACTGCCTCCATCGCGATTTGAACTCGCGACCAACGATGGTTGAGTCGGGGGTCTTCTCGCTGAGCTACTTTCGTATTGTACGAGTAGTGAGCATTTGCACATTTACACCGCAAGTTTCAACTGTCCCGCTCTGCATTCCTTTTGCACTAGTTCACAAATAGTTCTGAGATATGTAGCTCGGAAATAGCGCTTTGTCAGACTGTCTCTAAATTTTACTGCAGGGACCCTACAGGGAAACGCCGAACTTGTGAATTAAGTTTCAAGTTCAATTCTAGATATTTGTCGCCAAAAAATAAACCAGTCCAATAGTAACTACATCCCCAACTGTTCAAAAGCTGCGAAATGTGGTTTATTAATGAAAAAACTGCGTTTTACTTTTTAAAACTACGTATCGCTAGCTAAGAGTGAAGAGTTGTGAAGTCCACTTATTTTTATTTTAATGCAGGAAAATCGAACTAGCTCTTTTCTTTCTAACCGTTTCTATTCAGTGTAATGCAAATTTGTCACAGAATATGTAAAAACTTTTCATTAGAACTTATAGTAAAAACGAAAAACAAACTAGTGCAGTGGGATCACCAAGCTATCTTTTGCCTACTATAAATAGATATTTCTTTGGCGGTGTTTTGTTCGAATACGTTTCATTCTTGCACTTCACAAATTCTTTTTCATTTAATGAATCGATAACTGCATTTCAGAATTAACGGGTATTAGTCATGGTTCTAAATCCTGTAGTATCGAAACAGTTTGGCACTAGTGCGTTTCCCCACAGGGTATACATATGTAGATATAATATACATATATACGTATGAATACCCTGCGGTAAAATTTAGAGACAGTCTGACAAAGTGCTAGTTCCGATCTACATATCTCAGAACTATCTCTGAACTAGTGCAAAAGGAATGCAGAGCGGGACAGTTGAAACTTGCGGTGTAAATCTGCAAATGCTCACTACTCGTACAATACGAAAGTAGCTGAGCGAGAAGACCTCCGACTCAACCATCGTTGGTTGTGAGTTTTCAAATTTAATGAATTCAAATTGTTGCATGCAGCTTACAATATGTTTTTTTTTAATAAAATATGTAACAAAAACGGAATCTGTAAAAGAAAAAAAAAAACGAAAAAAATGTCCAAAAATCAAATCGCAAAAACGTTTTCTTTTAAAAAACTGTCCAAAATGGAACCGGTTAAAAACTGGTTGCAATGTATTGCACTGGGCGATAATTGCCACCGCCAATGACATCGCCGTGTAAAACTGGACAGTTGAAAGCATTTCTTGGGTATTGAGCTAGAACTGGTACTGTCGGTAAAAGGCCTAGTTCTACGCTAGTTCTAGGCTAGTCAGATTTTCTGCAGGGTATGCAGGCAATGTAAGTCTGTATGTAGATTGTGTGTAGACGGGTATGACTGCTCAGCATGCGGACATGTACAACTTGGGGAAGGCAAACAGATGCGACTTTTCCAAGCCCAATACACGCAATAACACAGCGGACACATGAGACATCCAAATGGACAGAACCGGCACTGTGTGGATACCATATTGGTGTTGGTGGTCTCTCAAGCCATGAGTAATTCCACTCCGCATATACTTAGCACTCTTATCAGTCTGTGTATGACGTTGTACCTCGGATCTAACTTGGATATTTACACGCGCCAGCATCCATGTAGAAGCCGTCGGGTGTTCTACCTCCGAATTCGTTGGCCGCTGCATGCTGACGGTCGCGTGCTGGTTTATTACTCGTACATGCGTGTTTGGAGTGTTGTTGCTGCGCTTGGTTTGCATTCAAAATGACCAACATGCTTACATACAAGTACGTACTATACATGCCTGCGAGTTTCTCACAAATTTCTCTGTTGCTTTATGGTTAGTTTTGGCTGTCTTTTGGCACATTCCTACAGGGAGTACAGATAGGCTGACTTCCAAAACGTCAATGCATATGTACAAAGTAGAATGTTCCATAACGCCCAACTAAAAAATATTGGCATTGTATACTTTTCCAAAACAGCGCATCAGAAACAAAGTTGAAGCTTCGTCTGTTATTGGTTACCATAGGTGTTTAAAATTGGAAAATTCAGAAAAATTGTTCACTGCTATATTGAATATATAAAATATGCAATGTATATGGTTGCAATGTGTCGCAACTCTGCATGAACAAACAGTTTGAATACCGCAGTATAACAGTTTCCAAGCATTGTATTGATACGTTTTGGAAGTCAGCAATACATTAATGCCTTAGAAAGCAGTAATCGATGCCTATATTTAGGTTTTAGTTAATAGAAAAACAAATAAATATACTTCTTTGGTCTGCTATTATATCCAATATTTTAAAGATCTAGATTAAAAAATACTGCATTAAAATAAATGCCGAGTTTTTTTTCATGCGGAGTCCTGAAGTTTAAAACATTTTCGAATGGTTTTAAACTCATT
Organism: Rhagoletis zephyria; assembly: GCF_001687245.7. Lineage (NCBI taxonomy): Eukaryota > Metazoa > Arthropoda > Insecta > Diptera > Tephritidae > Rhagoletis > Rhagoletis zephyria. The sequence goes on along the minus strand of NW_016157687.1, from coordinate 55,606 downwards.
CCTACTGCTTAAGCTACAATCTTTTTAAACGCCAGACTTCGTACGAGAACTAAACTACACTTTTCAGAAAACATATACAAATTTTCCTACTGGGCTCATACATACGATTGCTGTATGTGTATATTTGCATAATAATGTAATATGACCAATTTGTTGCTTGTGATGACTAAAATTGATAAAGGAAATATTTTTATAATATTTGGCCGATTAACATAAATGCGACAGTTTTATTTTATTCACCTTAGGGGTTCATCAAAAGTGATAAACGCTTGATAAACTTGATAAAGTGATAAATTTATCATTTTGATAAATGAACTGTCAAACTTTGTATGGAAATCTATGTAACCAAAGTTTATCACTTTATCAAACTACTTTGGTGAATAAATGTATAAATTTAAGCAAATTTCTACCCTTACATGAAAGAATGTGGATATACTGATAGATTTAAGCGATTTATACCTTTATCACTTTAGATGAAGACCCCTATTACTACGTTGTTTCGTTTTACAATCAAAGTCGTGTTTGATTCGTCTTATGAATTTTTAATAGCTCTGTATATCATTTAGTAGAATAAGTGAGAACGATTTTATTTTTGTGGCTTTGCTAATTGAATGTGTTGGAACAATTTAGTATATGAGGCATTTCATGTCACCGCAGCTTAGTGAAACAAAATGTATTTCTTCCGTCTTGTTATGGTCTTTAATTGCGCTTTTATTACATTAATGTGCAATGTATAAAAAACACAAAAAAAAATTAAGTAAACATTTTTCTTTTTGATATTTTTTTTATTATAGCATTTTTAAAAATGTTTCTTTTTACATAAAACCATTGTCTATAATGTCAACTTTAAGTACCCAAATGGGCATAATGGGCTACTTATGCATTTGGACTCTAGATCGTCTAACGCTTGACCAATATGATAAATAGACATTGAAATTTTATGAAATTGTATATTTTTGAAAGAGGAAAGGTGTGTAAAAAACAAAAACAATATGAATAAATCGTATTAACTTTACTAAAGGTCTGAAATCACGAAAATCCCTTCAAGGAAATGNTGTCTTAATGTTTATTATTATTATTACAACGCTTTTATCAACTTGCAATGTTGTGTTCGAGAAACTTTCANAACTGGCAGCTAGAGCAAGTATTCAACTCCTGATGTTACAGCAAATCCGTACACCCGAAGCCCTCTACCAATGGGATGCCTGTAAAAATAACTGCAACTAACTTTCCAGTGGACTTTATTTGGACTATGACTACGTGCCAGTTACTTTAATCTTATTTTAAGCTAGTTTAAAAGTTTAAATAACATCAAGTTAGGGAACTTCATATCCTTATTTAACGAATCTTTAAATCAATAAATATTGTTTTTATTTTTTGTTCTTATAGTAATAAAAGCGTGTAGTTGGTTGTTTTTTTTAGTTATAATTTTATTACTCATTAGGTTTTTTTTACACACCTTTCCATTTTCTTGTTTTAATTAAAGGACTAACCTTGAAGCTATCATTAGAGATTAAATATTCTTTTGCAATGAAACCGAACATCAACAACATCAACATGAACAACACTCATTGCGAAAGGGTATTAGACCTCCAATGATAGCTTCAAGGTTAGTCCTTTTATTAAAAGAAGGAAAGGAAAGGTGTGTAAAAAAATAAACCTAATGAGCAGGGAACGGATTTTACGGAAATTGCCTTTTTTCTGCTAAAAAGATAGAGTACATTCGATTAAGAATGTCCACCATTTAGCTTTCCCTGATTCCATACATACACATTTGATGTTGCCTTTTTTTGCCTTTTCTACCTTTAAAAAAGAGATTATAGCATTTACAATTTTTTTTTTAGATTAAAAAATATACACATGCCATGCGGCTTATAGAAGCGCAGGGACCTCTTGCCAAATTGGTGTTGGAAAAATTCAAAGCCGTTTTCTCAGCTAACGTAGGCTTGGATACAAAAAGGGGTGTGGATAAAATTGTAAAGGGCGAGGAAAACGCCCTTATTCCTGATAATATGAACGTTTCAAACGTTCCATATTTAAATTGGGCTCCACTTGCATCAACTTCGTCGAGCGCACATTTAGTACATTCAAGGTTTTTCTTTGCGAAAATCGAATGAAAATGCTTCCAGAAAACTTTAAAATGCATCTTGTGGTTCAATGTTACTACAACTATACAGATTAAAGTTTTATGAGTTAGAAACTCGAAAGGATAAAATAGTCAAAGATTCAAAGTACAAATTTTTCATATAATGAAACTAGTTCATAGTTTTTCTCTTTTTACTTGTAATATAAACATTTCTAAAATAAAAATTTTTTTTGATTGTTCTTCGTATTTTCTGTTTTTTTTTAGTGCCTTATTTTGCTTTTTTTGCAATACCTAGTGCCTTTTCCTGCCTTTTTCGCTATTTTGTTTTGCCTTTTTTTGCCTTTTTTGCAATACCTAGTGCCTTTTCCTGCCTTTTTCGCTATTTTATTTTGCCTTTTCCAGCCTATTTCATTATTTTATTTTGCCTTTTTTACAGGTTTTAAGGTCCTAAAAATCCGTTCCCTGCTAATGAGTAATAAAATCATAGTTAAAAAAAAAACAACAACACCCTTTTATTACAATAAGAACTAAAAAGAAAAAAATTATTAATTGATTTAAAGATTCGTTAAATAAGGCTATGAAGCTCCCTAACTTGATGTTATTTAAACTTTTAAACTAGCTTAAAATAAGATTAAAGTAATTGGCACGTATTCATAGTCAAAATAAAGTCCACTGAGAANCGTCGAGCGCACATTTAGTACATTCAAGGTTTTTCTTTGCGAAAATCGAATGAAAATGCTTCCAGAAAACTTTAAAATGCATCTTGTGGTTCAATGTTACTACAACTATACAGATTAAAGTTTTATGAGTTAGAAACTCGAAAGGATAAAATAGTCAAAGATTCAAAGTACAAATTTTTCATATAATGAAACTAGTTCATAGTTTTTCTCTTTTTACTTGTAATATAAACATTTCTAAAANATTCAAAGTACAAATTTTTCATATAATGAAACTAGTTCATAGATTTTCACTTTTTACGTGTAATATAAACATTTCAAAAATAAATGTATTTTTTGATTGTTCTTTGTATTTTCTGTTTTCTTTTAAAGCCTTATTTTGCTTTTTTTGCAATACCTAGTGCCTTTTCCTGCCTATTTCGCTATTTTGTTTTGCCGTTTTTGCAATACCTAGTGCCTTTTCCTGCCTTTTTCGCTATTTTATTTTGCCTTTTCCAGCCTATTTCATTATTTTATTTTGCCTTTTTTACAGGTTTTAAGGTCCTAAAAATCCGTTCCCTGCTAATGAGTAATAAAATCATAGTTAAAAAAAAAACAACAACACCCTTTTATTACAATAAGAACTAAAAAGAAAAAAATTATTAATTGATTTAAAGATTCGTTAAATAAGGCTATGAAGCTCCCTAACTTGATGTTATTTAAACTTTTAAACTAGCTTAAAATAAGATTAAAGTAATTGGCACGTATTCATAGTCAAAATAAAGTCCACTGAGAAGTTAGTTGCAGTTATTTTTTACATGCATCCCATTGGTAGAGGGCTTCGGGTGTACGAATTTGCTATAACATCAGGAGTTGAATACTTGCTCTAGCTGCCAGTCTCTTAAAATATCCTCCAATCACGTCGTAAGCAGATTTCCCATGCGAACTTGCAACAAAGTTCAATTCTGCCATTTCCTTGAAGGGATTTTCATGATTTCAGACCTTTACTAAAGTTAATACGATTTATTCATATTGTTTTTGTTTTTTACACACCTTTCATCTTTCTAATATACACAATTTTATAAAATTGCAATGTCTATTTAACATATTGCTCTAGGGTTAGACGATCTAGAGTCCAAATGCATAAGTAGCCCATTATGCCCATTTGGGTACTTAAAGTTGACATTATAGACAATGTTTTTATGTAAAAAGAAACATTTTTAAAAATGCTATAATAAAACAAGTAAGCAAGTCTAAGTTCGGGCGGAGCCGAACATTAAATACCATCAATTTTGAATAAATAAGCTTTAATATTTACTGATTTATCGAAGATTTTGTATTTCTCTAAATTACCGTTAANAAGGTCCTAAAAATCCGTTCCCTGCTAATGAGTAATAAAATCATAGTTAAAAAAAAAACAACAACACCCTTTTATTACAATAAGAACTAAAAAGAAAAAAATTATTAATTGATTTAAAGATTCGTTAAATAAGGCTATGAAGCTCCCTAACTTGATGTTATTTAAACTTTTAAACTAGCTTAAAATAAGATTAAAGTAATTGGCACGTATTCATAGTCAAAATAAAGTCCACTGAGAAGTTAGTTGCAGTTATTTTTTACATGCATCCCATTGGTAGAGGGCTTCGGGTGTACGAATTTGCTATAACATCAGGAGTTGAATACTTGCTCTAGCTGCCAGTCTCTTAAAATATCCTCCAATCACGTCGTAAGCAGATTTCCCATGCGAACTTGCAACAAAGTTCAATTCTGCCATTTCCTTGAAGGGATTTTCATGATTTCAGACCTTTACTAAAGTTAATACGATTTATTCATATTGTTTTTGTTTTTTACACACCTTTCATCTTTCTAATATACACAATTTTATAAAATTGCAATGTCTATTTAACATATTGCTCTAGGGTTAGACGATCTAGAGTCCAAATGCATAAGTAGCCCATTATGCCCATTTGGGTACTTAAAGTTGACATTATAGACAATGTTTTTATGTAAAAAGAAACATTTTTAAAAATGCTATAATAAAACAAGTAAGCAAGTCTAAGTTCGGGCGGAGCCGAACATTAAATACCATCAATTTTGAATAAATAAGCTTTAATATTTACTGATTTATCGAAGATTTTGTATTTCTCTAAATTACCGTTAATTGATGGTTGCAACAATTCTTCACCAGGAAATACGTTTATGATAAAATTTTAAAAAATGGGCGTGGTACCGCCCACTTATGATCACATATATGTATCTCGGTAACCGTTCTACGAATTTGTACCAAACTCCGTATGGTTATTGTGCCTGTTACATAAAAGCAAAATGTTGAATTATTGAAATCGGACTAAAATTACGGCCGCTTTTCATTTAACGGTAAATTTCAGAAATGCTTGAAACTTCAATATTTCGAAATTTTAGGACGCTAATTTACTCAAAATTGATACAACCCGGCTTACCATGTAGCGGTAGCCTTCGGAAAGGTGAAAAAACATTTATTTAAAACTTGCGCCGGGTATTTAATGTTCGGCTCCGCCCGAACTTAGACTTTCTGACTTGTTTTTTTTTTTTATACATTGCACATTAATGTAATAAATTAAAAGCCCATAATAAGACGGAAGAAATACATTTTGTTTGACTAAGCTGCGTTAAAAGGTTTCCAAGATACAGCACTTTAAAGAAAGGTATGTATGACGTTTTCTTAAAATTTAAGTCCCGTGTAAATAGGCAACCCTACGTCATATCGGCAAAATATGCTGCACGTATATTCATGTCACCTAGATCTTCAATCTCTTCAACTTTCATCCAAATCCATAGAGGTTGCGCACAGAGGTGGCCGCGGTGACATGAAATGCCTCATATATCGAATTTAAGTAATTAAAGAAGAAGTTTGTTTTTTGCTTGAAAAGCAATACTGGCAAACGGCAAACTTCGCCGGATTGGGCGATGCCGTCGTTCACCGTTCGCCCTGCTACTTCTACTAATTTAACAGAATTATGTCTTGGATATAATGCACGGACAGTGGTGCCAGATTGTGGGCAATTTTCCTATTTGAAGGATATTTTGCAACAAAAATTATTAAAAGGGACATTTCAAAAAAAAAGGGATTTTCTTTTGACACAGTTATCTGATGCATAATTGATCAAAAATCAAGAATATTCGACACTCTTACGTAATTAATCGTCCTGAAGATGTGATATGGAGTGAAGTGATATATAATTATTATAAGAACAATTTTCAAAATAAAGAATCTTTTCAATTGTAACTGGTGTTTCATGTAAAAAGAGAAAAAAATTATCTGATGAAATGTTAAATAGCACATGTATGTGCTTCAATCTTGAAGTCACCAAAAAATCATATTCGCTTACACAATGCAAATAATTTCTTACAGTGATAGTTTTAAGTATTGCCAGTAAGTATACAACAATAAAAAACACAAATGTGTGTATGCTAGTTACCTTGATACAGAAACAAGTTTCTTCAAAAACTTGGATTTTAATAAACACTAAAGCTAACATATGAATGTAGTAGATGTTTTTAAATTCTTTTAGGCCCTTAGTGAGTAATTTACCGACCTTCGACTTTCAAAAGAATATTATTGTGTGGTGTAATGAGAAGCAGTGCGCGCTTCCACTCCGCAGGGCCTGGGTTCAAGCCCTGGTCAAAGCAACATCGCAAATAAAATGTAGAAAAAAGGTTTTTTCTTAACGGCGGTCGCTCCTCGGCAGGCAATGGCAAACCTCCGAGTGTATTTCTGCCATGACAAACAGCTTCTCAAAAAAATACACTCGCCGTTCGGAGTCGGCGTAAATCTGTAGGTGCCTCCCCTTTGTCTGACAACATCAAGGCGCATGCCACAAATCGGAGGAGAAGCTCGGCCATACACTAACATATGTGTAAGCGCCAATCTATTTTGGGGGATAAATTTTTAAGATGTGGGTAATTGAGGGATTTTTCCCGATTTTCGTGGAATTTTTAAAAGAAAATGTCTGGCATCACTGTGATCGGGGCGAATCACAACAATTCGCGGCGAATTCATAATAATCGACTCTAAACTTAAAAGCAGGTTTTTTGCCAGATATCCCATTGAAAGTTATGTCAAAAAGCTGCTTATAACTTTAGAGTCGACTTTACGGTCCATTGATTTTAGATGCTTCCGTTTTACGTTAAGTTTACACTGAGAAAAAAACGCGTTGTAAAAATTAAAATTTTTTATTTGATTACCGTTTAAAAATGTTCGTATTTAAATCAAGTGAATAGTGTTCAAAATTGAATATTTCCATCAGGGTAGAAAACTAATTTTTGAGAATTCCCCGATTTCGACAATGAAATTCCCCGATTTTGCCCGAAATTTTGTAAAATTCCTACCCAAAAACAAAAAAAAATATCTATTTTAATACCGTCGTTTAAAGTACAAAACCGCGTATCGTCATTCTGGAAAACCGCGTAACTGACATTGGCTGCCAAAAATTGGATTTGCGCACACAAGCTCTTGGCTCAATCCTTATCCATTCGTCCTGAAATATACTAGCCAGAAATGCGATTGCTTTATAAAAACGAGAACCATTTTGAAATATGAGCGTTTTTACGCTCTAGAAAATAATTTCTACAAGTTCACATACGTGGTTTTGAATTCTGCTGATACGCGGTTTTGCATTTTGTTGATACGCGGTTTTGCACTTTAAACAACGATATATTGCTTGTCTTAATGTTTATTATTATTATTACAACGCTTTTATCAACTTGCAATGTTGTGTTCCAGAAACTTTCAATGTTGTGGATCCAGAAACTTTCAATGTTGTGTTCCGACACCAAAGCAAAGCTTTGAAAAGCTCCTATAAAAAAGCATAGTGAATAGGGCGAGGTAGATGACATCTAGATGTCGCCCTATGTACTACGTTTGCTACACCGGAAATAGACGACACGCCATTTCTTTAAATAAAATTAGTTTGACTATTGTCAACTAAATCGAATGCTTT
>NW_016157687.1:37152-44297 GCF_001687245.7 Rhagoletis zephyria | reverse complement strand
AAAAAAAACTTTTTAATATACAACGCTTTTATAAATGGACTAAAAAGTAGAAAATAATACTTCTCAGTCCCATAGAATTTGTTTTGATAACTTTTGATTTTGAAATTTTAGCAAAAGTCATTATAAACAATCTATGAAATTGAAAATGAAAAGCGTGGGGCGCATGTAATACACTTGAATTGATATGAAAAGTAATATATGAATGTATGTATGTGGGTATATGAATAACGACCGCTTAAAATCGATTTCAAAGTTCTACTTTCGCTGTAGAAATTTTAGGTCTACGTTATGTAGTTTGACTATTGTCAATTAAATCGAATGCTTTGTATTGCGACTCCCCTGCAGGCCGCAAAAACGATATACCAGCGAACTGCTAAACGATGCGCAAAATTTATACCAAATTTAAAGTAGAAGTACAGTTTTATACCAAATTTAAAAGACCTTCATACCAACAAATTTTATTTTTTATTAATAAGACCAATAGACTGTACCTTTATAAAAAAAAAATATAAAATAATATGAAGAATATTAACATTATAATAAAAGATGTAGGCGGCTTTATTATCTGAGTACAAGTGTACATTGCGGATTCCATATTCTGTCATAATAAAAAGGGTTTACTATCCAAATTAATGACTTTTATTTATACTTAGATATATAATAATGTGGGCGTGGAACTTGTCCAACCCGAAGGTTCCTCAAAAGACTTGTGGGTTCGAAGAAACGGATTCGTTTCGAGTTCACCCAAACGACTTCACCAGACCAACGTCGCAACGACCTCGATACGATGAGAAAAGACGAAAAAACCAGTTTGTTTCGAGTTCACCCAAACGACTTCACCAGAGTGACGTCGTAACGACGTCGTTTCGAGTTCACCAAAACGACTTCGCCGTCTTCGCCCTGTGGCAAATTGGGTGTTTATCTGTAAAAATGCCTTAATCGCGCGCTGTGATGTTGATTCAAACTCAACATTTGAAACACATTTACATGTATGGCTGTAGCTGAGTGTGCAAAGACGCTTGATACAATTGGTTGCTGCCAAGAGGGTAGAGCTGCAAAATTATCGATTGTACTATCGATAACATTTTGTTTTTGGAAAAACATCGGTTGTTTTTGGAAAAACATCGGTTGTTTTTGGGCGATAGTCGATAGTTTGGATAGTGCCGGTGCATTAAAATTTTGTGACCTTTACTTAAATAAGTGACGCTTTAAATTGAACTAAAGAAAATATTTAGAATTTCGCGCTTAAGATGTAATATTTATACTTTCCTATATGCAATATTTATATTTACATATGTACATATGCATATATTATACACATTTTGTTCGGAGTTGAAGTTTCCCTACATACACAACACGATAGTATACGATACTATCGAAAATATCGATAGTATTTTTGAAACTATCGAAACTATCAAATGGTGTCACTATCGATAGTTTTGCAGCTCTACAAGAGGGTCCGGGTTCAATTACCATCAGACGGAATATAAAATAAATTTTTTTTTATCTTAATTACGAAAAAGCATCTGCGCACTTCACAACGACATATTTTATAACGTACATTCTCAAATTTAATACGAGTTGGGTTTTAGCACGTTTTTTTTATATTCTAAAATTTTGTTCCCTCAGTGTACGTGCATTAAAACATTTGCATGCATTTCACACACAATAGATAACACTGGTTTACAGCAAAAATATTCTATGGATGCCCATGTAGAATTCTTCGGTGATTCCGAAAGTCGAGATCATTTTTTTTCTATGGATAACTTTTCGAGATATATGCAATTTACTGCTATTCCGCTTTAAAAAATAGTGGTTTTACTTAATCACTTATATCTTACTAACTAATGAGTAATCGTAATACGAGATACGGGAAAAGGAGAGCAAATAAAATTCTCCATACACCGTATATATATCACTTTTCGATAGCCCAGATAGTTTCTGAGAAATTAATTAATCCTTTCTGACACCTCTTGTTTCCGATGCAAACACTCTAACTACTTCGGTGGACGTGGCGTATGAGTAACACTCTTTTCTGCTGATATTTCACACAGAAAAGCCTTGCGCATTTTCATTTGACCAATCATTATTTTGTTATTTATATATTGATTTTCTTCATTGGTAGCTTAGTTTTTTTCTAAAGGCACAGGCTTTAACACAAGTGCAAATTATTAACACAGAAACTGTTATTTTTTGACTTTTTTCCCTGTTAAAGTTTGAATTTTTCGCATTTTTCCATCAAAAAAACAAAAAATTTGGAATGATTAGTTCATTTCTCAGAAACTATCAGGGCTATCGAAAAGTAATCTATATACGGTTTATGGAGAATATTATTTTCAATCATTTGCCGTACCTCGTGTTACGATTATTTAAGTGGTTCGTAAGATATACCTGATTGGAACCACTCTTTTTTTTAAGCTAAATAACGGCAAATTGCAAATATCTCGAAAACGTATCCATACAAAATAAAATTAACTCGATTTTCGGAATCAGCGAGCTATTTTACATACAAATTGGATAGTGGCTTCTGGGGAACAAAATCAAAATTAAAATTTGTGATCCAGTGTAATTAAGTGACAGTTCACTCCGTTCCTTTACTTCCATTATAGCCCAGGTATTATGTAGAGCAGCAGTGAAAACAGCTGATTCCATTTGGGTGACCATATTTTGAAAAACGAAACCATATTTAGAAATAATGAAATAGAAATAAATATAAAACAAGGAGAAATTATTTTATTTAAAGCCAGATTTAACGAATTGATAACTGCATTTTTCAACCAACAAAAATAATACGTGTTATACAAACAACAAAAATAACACAATAAAACAGCAAAATAAATCCAAGAGTTTTAAACAGTGTACCTAGTGTGTTTTGGCTTCCTGAATATGAGGATGTCTTCATTTTTCTTGGGTCACGTCGAATTACCTTCTTATCGGGTTTTGAAGTTCTTAGGTTATATGTAATTTATAAAAAATACTCATAAAATCAGTAATGATGCGCCAATTTTTATGATCTTAGGTTTATTGGATAGATATTTAAGGGTACTTTCTTTTATATATTTTTTTAACTCTAACATAAAATGCAGTTGATTTTTATGTATACACTAGCACAGGGGTTATTAAACTTTTAAGATAATGGAACCCTTACTAACCACATTTCATTTTATAGAAACCGACATAAAATTACTAAAAATAAGAGTCAGAGCAATTTATATAAATATGAATAAAAACTTTTACTAGAAATAGTAAACATACTTTAAATTTTAATGTGAAGAATGAAGTTCTTTCTTCTTCTTTTTGGTGCTGTAACCGCCTAAGCGATTTTGGCCGAGTTCAGCAAAGCACGCCAGTCGTTTCTCCTCTGTGCCAACTGACGCTAATTGGAAACGCCAAGTGAAGCCAAGTCCTTTCCCACCTGATCTTTCCATCGCAGGTGGGGCCTCCCTCTTCCTCTGCTACCACCAGCGGGTTCCGAGTTGAATACTTTCAGAGCTGGAGCGTCGGTGTCCATTTGAACGACATGACCAAGCCAGCGGAGCCTCTGTATTTTAATCCGCTGCACTATGTCCATGTCGTTGTAAAGCTCATACAGCTCATCGTTCCATCGTCTGCGGTACTCGCCGTCGCCAACGCGTAAAGGCCCGTAAATCTTCCACAAAATCTTTCTCTCAAACACTCCAAGAGCCGCCTCATCGGATGTTGTAATTGTCCATGACGTTTTTAACGTAATTTGGACGTTTTTTTATCCTGTTGACGTTTGGACGTTTTTTGTGTAAAAAATGACGTTTTTTACCTTCCCAGTAATTTTTCTCTATGAAAAATATATTCAGTGTATAGCGCACTATTTGTTTGTAGAGTCAGTACTTACGCTCACACTTTCGGCAATCTGTTACTAAATCTTGTAAGTACAACTGATTTTGAATTATTTTCATAATAAATCTTTACAAGCTTTGTTTTTTGCAGCAGCTGGTTCAAAAGTTGTTTATTCTTTGGACACAGATGACTTGAATATGATGCGAACCAAGCGTACGTGCATTTTTTTATTTTTGGACTAAGGATCCCGCGTTCAAAGGCTGCTTATGTAAACTCTTGAGGTTACGAAGCATATTGCAATGTTTGCAATTTCACATTAAAAGCCAAATCAGGAAGCGCTGANGTTCAAAAGTTGTTTATTCTTTGGACACAGATGACTTGAATATGATGCGAACCAAGCGTACGTGCATTTTTTTATTTTTGGACTAAGGATCCCGCGTTCAAAGGCTGCTTGTGTAAACTCTTGAGGTTACGAAGCATATTGCAATGTTTGCAATTTCACATTAAAAGCCAAATCAGGAAGCGCTGATCTATTGCAACATGCACGCTTGTAAAAGCACCATAAAAGCTGTAGCAGCATAAAAAGTCAGAAAAAAGGAGGCCACTTTTTTCAAGACTTCATTGAAAGTATAATGAATGCAAAAAACGCTGAAATATTGCTATGTTCCTTCTTAGCAGAGCGTAATTTAGCATTTTCGACAACCGACCACCTAACCAAATGTCTACAAGAGCATTTTAAGGATTCAAAAACTACGTAACGTACAAAACACGTAACGTACTTGGACGTCATCAGTTTAAGCAGGTATGCAAGTTATTGCAGAAAACAAATTCTCGCTCTTCATAGACGCATCCACAGACTTAACTAATAAAAAACAATTAAGTTTAGTTGTAAGAGTTTGTATAAACAACGAAGTGTTCGATTAATTTTTCGACCTTAGAAAACTTTTGGAAAATAATTTTAAGCATAGAGCGAGCCGAAAAGACTCTGGTGTTTCCGGTTCTTTCAAGATTTGTACCACAAATAATGTGTTTACCAAATAGTTTCAAATCAAAGAAATCGTTTGATAATGAAACATTTTAATTGCACAGGATCTCATGAAATTAAATACATGTTCGTGCTTAGGCTTAAAGTTAAAGCCTAATAAGCGTTTAATTGAGTTTTTTGAAATGTATTCATAAAATTATTTTTAAGCAGTATATATGAATTTATGTACATATGCATATATATTTTACATATGTAAGTATGTACTTAAATTTAAAAATGTTTAAACAAAATGTATTTACCTATGTATAAAATGATTTTTATATTAACGATCTCAAACCAGTGTACAATGAATTTTTACATGTGCTCTGTCGTAACGACATTTTAATATACCTTACGTACCTTTATGTACAATAAAAGTTTAATAAGNATCCTCAGAGTGTGCGTACGTCTAAAACACTGGAAGGGTGCCTTCCGTCTATCTAAACATGATCGATTTGGTTTTTCGTTTTTGATCCGGAGACAGGCACGTAGCTTGATGGATTTTTTTATGCTTGAACCTAGTACTGCATACTACCATGTTGCGGGCCCAGGCGAAGTCGATCAGCCTCAATCCGTTGTCGGAAGTTGAAGAATCTCGCTTTGATGCGGATTGTGGCTAGACGCTCGTCCAGCGGGATGAATTCCTTTACATGGCAGCTGTAGTAGACGTCGCAAGGCCCCANGAACACTGATACCAGCACGGGCATGATGAGTGACTTATAGAGCGTGGTTTTCGTACGNATGAATTCCTTTACATGGCAGCTGTAGTAGACGTCGCAAGGCCCCAAATATTGCTTGTCTTGCCCAGTCCAATGCATTTCTTGGATGGCGGTGATGTCAGTTTTTATCCTTACGAGGACATCAACCAGCCGGGCAGAGGCACCTTCCCCATTAAGGGTCCGGACATTCCAGGTGCATGCCCTCAAATCGTAGTCCTTCAAACGTTTGCCGTGATCGTCATCATAAGAGGGGGTTCTCATCCGAGGCTTTGTCTTTCCTCTTCACTGGAAGTGGTTTTTACGTGGCGGGTCCCAAACCCAGCGCACAACCCATTGCTGGGACGGGGGTGGTTTCTCAACCAAATACACGTTTATATAGCGAGCCGCTTGCTCCAAGCAGACACCCGCTTGCAGCCGCACCNGCTGCAGACTTCAGTGAGCACGTAAACCGAACAAGTCGGAGTGGCGCCACCGAAGCTCCGTCTCTTTCTGCCGCGACCCACTCGGATTGGTTACCGCATTTTGCAGATGGGTTGCTCACGTTGCCCAGAGTGCGCGAACGAGGACGCAAGAGTCGGGATTGAGTACAGGCGTGCAACTGTAACTGCAATTATGTGTTATTGCCTTTTTCAAGACGGAGGCAAGATATTGATTCTTATCAATGTGGGATTCTAAAATCGGATGGTTAAAGATAAAGCATTTTTGTTTTCGGATATCGTCTGATATAGGTGGAATGACGAAACTCTTAGCATTCAACCATGATCACTTCTGCGTTCGTGTCTCATAGTAGCGTAACCCCGTGTCCAGTGTAGATACGAGAAATGTGGTGCGGGAGGTGCGGTGCGTTAAATGTGGGCAGATTACAAAACTAAACATATATTGGCAAAAGTAGATGTCCAACGTAGGCACGATTTTGCGATAATGCGTGCATTGCGACGTCCCGGCACTCGTTTGATATTGCCCGCAGTATGGTGCGAAAAATTTAGCAGTGAAGATGGAAATTCTTATATCAGAAATAAATTTCAAAATGTAAATGAACAACTACAAAATTAAACTTTTGAAAGAATTTAAATATTTGTGTTTTAATTACCTCAAAGCAGGGATAGAATTTCAAAATTTCAAAATGTGCCTAATGGTCTTCGAAAATAGTGCCGAAAAGAAGATGAAAGTGCCACAAAATTCAATTTCTTTCAGGCGTTTTAAGAACAACATATTTTTAGAAATAATATTTTTAAAATACACTGAAGTAATATAATAATTATTAGTTAACTAAATTATTACAGTAAATCATTTTTATGAAGGATTCCTTAGACATACATATACATAAATTCATAGTAAAATTAAACAGAATTCCAATTACGGAGGGGAAATACACCGAAATATAGCTATTCTGAAATTTTTACACACATCCATATGTAATAATGGCAGTGAGACATTTTGACCAGTTTCGCCTATTCTTTTCATTGATTATTTTTATACCCGAGCGCACTTGTGCACAAGGGTATATTAATTTTGTTCACATAACGGTTGTTTGTAACAGCCAAAACGAATCGAGATAGATATAGACAAATGTATACATAAATGATCAG
>NW_016157687.1:35939-36114 GCF_001687245.7 Rhagoletis zephyria | reverse complement strand
AGAAATACGAAAACTGCGATATTTTAGTAACTACTGAAGATAATTCACTAAAAATTGATATTTTCAATACATTTCAGACTAAAAATAAGAATATTATAAACTTTTGGAAAATGGGCGTAGCCACGCCCACTTATGGTTACATGTGCATATCTTGGTAACCGCTGCACCAATTTCT